>NW_026970095.1:300000-496660 GCF_028390025.1 Pseudophryne corroboree
CGCTGCTCATGCACATCTCTGTCAAGTAAAGGAGATTCAACTGAGGCAGCACAAGGGAACTCTCATCTGGGGACAACAACTGCAGGGAGAACACATATTTTTAGATGAACATGGGAGGGCAGAAGGCTGCCTAATACTGAAGCACCCCCAAACAACAAACCAAATGCAACAACTAGTGCAAGCATTCCTGGGGGAAGTTCTGCAGAAGACGGATTTGCATACGGTGATGTCATCCAAGCAGTTGGTCAAAGTTGGCTTCAACCCTCATCTGCATATGAAAAGAGAAAAGGGGCGTGCAGGGCATGGCGGCCTTTTGCGGTGCTTGGATGACCCCTAGTTCGCATTAAACACCTCCACCCTCCTTTGGTGTGGGGCTCATGTTGGCCATGCCCCATCCCCTGAAGCATTCAAGCAGATTTCTTGCAGCAGCTGGGCACTGTAACAGCTCCAGAGCTGCTCTGTAAGGCAAGTAAAAGGGTGTGGGCCCTGCAGCACTACCTGTAGTTTGCATTGTACATTGGAAGGCACAAAGTAAGCAGACGGGAGGAGAAGTCAGGATAGTGCACAAGGGTATAGAAGGGAGCGGCTGAAGAAAAGAGAAGTGGAAACAGACAGCAAACTAGGCTGTAGAGAGATCTGAGACAAAGAGATCTGAATTATACGAGAGCCGACCAGGGGAAACACAAATTATGCAGTCAAGTTTCCCACATTTGGGGAAATCGCAGGGGCAGCACACCCAGAGTGCAATGGGTGAGCCTTGCCCTGGGAGAAGCACCTTCATGATCATAGTATCTCACCTGGCAGGTAAGTAGGAGTTGGGCTAGAGCTGGGGAGGGTCGCTGCTCGGGCACCCCCCTGTTAAGAGAAGGAGATCCAACTGAGGCAGCACAAGGGAACTCTCAAAAGAAGAACAAGGCTAGAGGAAGATCTGAAACAAAGAAATCTGACTTTTACCAGAGCTGACCAGAAGAAAACACAAACACAGTCCCCCACCACCACAAATAAAGCAATCGAGTTTCCCACATTTGGGGAAATCACAGGGGTCAGCATACCCAGAATGCAATGAATGAACCTCACCCTGGGAGAATAATCTTCATGACCATGGTATCTCCTATGCAAAATAAGTATGATTTGGGATAGAGCTGGGGAGGGCCGCTGCTCAGGCACATCTCTGTCAAGTTAAGGAGATTCAACTGAGGCAGCACAAGGGAACTCTCATCTGGGGACAACAACTGCAGGGAGAACACATATTTTCAGATGAACATGGGAGGGCAGAAGGCTGCCTAATACTGAAGCACCCCCAAACAACAAACCAAATGCAACAACTAGTGCAAGCATTCCTGGGGGAAGGCCTGCCGCAGATGGATTTGCATATGGTGATGTCATCCAAGCAGTGGGTCAAAGTTGGCTTCAACCCTCGTCTGCATATGAAAACAGAAAAGGGGCGTGCAGGGCATGGTGGCCTTTTGCGGCGCTTGACTGACCCCTAGTTTGCATTAAACACCTCCACCCTCCTTCGGTGTGGGGCTCATGTTGGCTATGCCCCAGCCCCTGAAGCATTCAAGCTGATTTCTTGCAGCAGCTGGGCACTGTAACAGCTCCAGAGCTGCTCTGTAAGGCAAGTAAAAGGGTGTGGGCCCTGCAGCACTACCTGTAGTTTGCATTGTGCATTGGAAGGCACAAAGTAAGCAGACGGGAGGAGAAGTCAGGATAGTGCACAAGGGTATAGAAGGAAGCGGCTGAAGAAAAGAGAAGTGGAAACAGACAGCAAACTAGGCTGGAGAGAGAACTGAGACAAAGAGATCTGAATTATACGAGAGCCGACCAGGGGAAACACAAATTATGCAGTCAAGTTTCCCACATTTGGGGAAATCGCAGGAGCAGCACACCCAGAGTACAATGAGTGAGCCTTGCCCTGGGAGAAGCACATTCATGATCATAGTATCTCACCTGGCAGGTAAGTAGGAGTTGGTCTAGAGCTGGGGAGGGTTGCTGCTCGGGTACCCCCCTGTAAAGTGAAGGAGATCCAACTGAGGCAGCACAAGGGAACTCTCGAAAGAAGAACAAGGCTAAAGGAAAATCTGAGACAAAGAAATCTGACTTTTACCAGAGCTGACCAGAAGAAATCACAAACACAGCCTCCCACTACCACAAATAATGCAGTCAAGTTTCCCACATTTGGGGAAATCACAGGGGTCAGCATACCCAAAATGCAATGAATGAACCTCACCCTGGGAGAAAAATCTTCATGACCATGGTATCTCCTATGCAAAATAAGTATGATTTGGAATAGGGCTGGGGAGGGCCGCTGCTCATGCACATCTCTATCAAGTAAAGGAGATTCAACTGAGGCAGCACAAGGGAACTCTCATCTGGGGACAACAACTGCAGGGAGAACATATATTTTCAGATGAACATGGGAGGGCAGAAGGCTGCCTAATACTGAAGCACCCCCAAACAACAAACCAAATGCAACAACTAGTGCAAGCATTCCTGGGGGAAGGCCTGCCGCAGATGGATTTGCATATGGTGATGTCATCCAAGCAGTGGGTCAAAGTTGGCTTCAACCCTCGTCTGCATATGAAAAGAGAAAAGGGGCGTGCAGGGCATGGTGGCCTTTTGCGGCGCTTGGCTGACCCCTAGTTTGCATTAAACACCTCCACCCTCCTTTGGTGTGGGGCTCATGTTGGCTATGCCCCAGCCCCTGAAGCATTCAAGCTGATTTCTTGCAGCAGCTGGGCACTGTAACAGCTCCAGAGCTGCTCTGTAAGGCAAGTAAAAGGGTGTGGGCCCTGCAGCACTACCTGTAGTTCGCATTGTGCGTTGGAAGGCACAAAGTAAGCAGACAGGAGGAGAAGTCAGGATAGTGCGCAAGGGCATAGAAGGGAGCGGCTCAAGAAAAGAGAAGTGGAAACAGACAGCAAACTAGGCTGGAGAGAGACCTGAGACAAAGAGATCTGAATTATACGAGAGCCGACCAGGGGAAACACAAATTATGCAGTCAAGTTTCCCACATTTGGGGAAATCGCAGGGGCAGCACACCCAGAGTGCAATGGGTGAGCCTTGCCCTGGGAGAAGCACCTTCATGATCATAGTATCTCACCTGGCAGGTAAGTAGGAGTTGGGCTAGAGCTGGGGAGGGTCTCTGCTCGGGCACCCCCCTGTCAAGTGAAGGAGATCCAACTGAGGCAGCACAAGGGAACTCTCGAAAGAAGAACAAGGCTAGAGGAAGATCTGAAACAAAGAAATCTGACTTTTACCAGAGCTGACCAGAGGAAAACACAAACACAGTCCCCCACTACCACAAATAAAGCAGTCAAGTTTCCCACATTTGGGGAAATCACAGGGGTCAGCATACCCAGAATGCAATGAATGAACCTCACCCTGGGAGAATAATCTTCATGACCATGGTATCTCCTATGCAAAATAAGTATGATTTGGGATAGAGCTGGGGAGGGCCGCTGCTCAGGCACATCTCTGTCAAGTTAAGGAGATTCAACTGAGGCAGCACAAGGGAACTCTCATCTGGGGACAACAACTGCAGGGAGAACACATATTTTCAGATGAACATGGGAGGGCAGAAGGCTGCCTAATACTGAAGCACCCCCAAACAACAAACCAAATGCAACAACTAGTGCAAGCATTCCTGGGGGAAGGCCTGCCGCAGATGGATTTGCATATGGTGATGTCATCCAAGCAGTGGGTCAAAGTTGGCTTCAACCCTCGTCTGCATATGAAAACAGAAAAGGGGCGTGCAGGGCATGGTGGCCTTTTGCGGCGCTTGTCTGACCCCTTGCTTGCATTAAACACCTCCACCCTCCTTCGGTGTGGGGCTCATGTTGGCTATGCCCCAGCCCCTGAAGCATTCAAGCTGATTTCTTGCAGGAGCTGGGCACTGTAACAGCTCCAGAGCTGCTCTGTAAGGCAAGTAAAAGGGTGTGGGCCCTGCAGCACTACCTGTAGTTTGCATTGTGCATTGGAAGGCACAAAGTAAGCAGACGGGAGGAGAAGTCAGGATAGTGCACAAGGGTATAGAAGGGAGCGGCTGAAGAAAAGAGAAGTGGAAACAGACAGCAAACTAGGCTGGAGAGAGACCTGAGACAAAGAGATCTGAATTATATGAGAGCCGACCAGGGGAAACACAAATTATGCAGTCAAGTTTCCCACATTTGGGGAAATCGCAGGGGCAGCACACCCAGAGTGCAATGGGTGAGCCTTGCCCTGGGAGAAGCACCTACATGATCATAGTATCTCACCTGGCAGGTAAGTAGGAGTTGGGCTAGAGCTGGGGAGGGTCGCTGCTCGGGCACCCCCCTGTCAAGTGAAGGAGATCCAACTGAGGCAACACAAGGGAACTCTCGAAAGAAGAACAAGGCTAGAGGAAGATCTGAGACAAAGAAATCTGACTTTTACCAGAGCTGACCAGAGGAAAGCACAAACACAGTCCCCCACTACCACAAATAATGCAGTTGAGTTTCCCACATTTGGGGAAATCACAGGGGTCAGCATACCCAGAATGCAATGAATGAACCTAACCCTGGGAGAACAATCTTCATGACCATGGTATCTCCTATGCAAAATAAGTATGATTTGGGATAGGGCTGGGGAGGGCCGCTGCTCAGGCACATCTCTGTCAAGTAAAGGAGATTCAACTGAGGCAGCACAAGGGAACTCTCATCTGGGGACAACAACTGCAGGGAGAACACATATTTTCAGATGAACATGGGAGGGCAGAAGGCTGCCTAATACTGAAGCACCCCCAAACAACAAACCAAATGCAACAACTAGTAAAAGCATTCCTGGGAGAAGGTCTGCAGAAGACGGATTTGCATACGGTGATGTCATCCAAGCAGTGGGCCAAAGTTGGCTGGAACCCTCATCTGCATATGCAAAGAAAAAAGGGTTATGCAGGGCATGGCGGCCTTTTGCGGTGCTTGGATGACCCCTAGTTCGCATTAAACACCTCCATTCTCCTTCGGTGTGGGGCTCATGTTGGCTATGCCCCAGCCCCTGAAGTATTCAAGCTGATTTCTTGCAGCAGCTGGGCACTGTAACAGCTCCAGAGCTGCTCTGTAAGGCAAGTAAAAGGGTGTGGGCCCTGCAGCACTACCTGTAGTTCGCATTGTGCGTTGGAAGGCACAAAGTAAGCAGACAGGAGAAGTCAGGAGAGTGCACAAGGGCATAGACGGCAGGGGCTCAAGAAAAGAGAAGTGGAAACAGACAGCAAACTAGGCTGGAGAGAGACCTGAGACAAAGAGATCTGAATTATACAAGCGCCGACCAGGGGAAACACAAATTATGCAGTCAAGTTTCCCACATTTGGAGAAATCGCAGGAGCAGCACACCCAGAGTGCAATGGGTGAGCCTTGCCCTGGGAGAAGCACCTTCATGATCATAGTATCTCACCTGGCAGGTATGTAGGAGTTGGGCTAGAGCTGGGGAGGGTCGCTACTCGGGTACCCCCCTGTCAAGTGAAGGAGATCAAACTGAGGCAGCACAATGGAACTCTCGAAAGAAGAACAAGGCTAGAGGAAGATCTGAGACAAAGAAATCTGACTTTTACCAGAGCTGACCAGAGGAAAACACAAAAACAGTCCCCCACTACCACAAATAATGCAGTTGAGTTTCCCACATTTGGGGAAATCACAGGGGTCAGCATACCCAGAATGCAATGAATGAACCTCATCCTGGGAGAACAGTCTTTATGACCATGGTATCTCCTATGCAAAATAAGTATGATTTGGGATAGGGCTGGGGAGGGCCGCTGCTCAGGCACATCTCTGTCAAGTAAAGGAGATTCAACTGAGGCAGCACAAGGGAACTCTCATCTGGGGACAACAACTGCAGGGAGAACACATATTTTCAGATGAACATGGGAGGGCAGAAGGCTGCCTAATACTGAAGCACGCCCAAACAACAAACCAAATGCAACAACTAGTACAAGCATTCCTGGGGGAAGGTCTGCAGAAGACGGATTTGCATACGGTGATGTCATCCAAGCAGTGGGCCAAAGTTGGCTGGAAACCTCATCTGCATATGAAAAGAGAAAAGGGGTATGCAGGGCATGGCGGCCTTTTGCGGCGCTTGGATGACCCTTAGTTCGCATTAAACACCCCCACCCTCCTTCGGTGTGGGGCTCATGTTGGCCATGCCCCAGCCCCTGAAGCATTCAAGCTGATTTCTTGCAGCAGCTTGGCACTGTAACAGCTCCAGAGCTGCTCTGTAAGGCAAGTAAAAGGGTGTGGGCCCTGCAGCACTACCTGTAGTTTGCATTGTGCATTGGAAGGCACTTAAGAAAAGAGAAGTGGAAACAGACAGCAAACTAGGCTGGAGAGAGACCTGAGACAAAGAGATCTGAATTATACGAGAGCCGACCAGGGGAAACACAAATTATGCAGTCAAGTTTCCCACATTTGGGGAAATCGCAGGGGCAGCACACCCAGAGTGCAATGGGTGAGCCTTGCCCTGGGAGAAGCACCTTCATGATCATAGTATCTCACCTGGCAGGTAAGTAGGAGTTGGGCTAGAGCTGGGGAGGGTCTCTGCTCGGGCACCCCCCTGTCAAGTGAAGGAGATCCAACTGAGGCAGCACAAGGGAACTCTCGAAAGAAGAACAAGGCTAGAGGAAGATCTGAAACAAAGAAATCTGACTTTTACCAGAGCTGACCAGAGGAAAACACAAACACAGTCCCCCACTACCACAAATAAAGCAGTCAAGTTTCCCACATTTGGGGAAATCACAGGGGTCAGCATACCCAGAATGCAATGAATGAACCTCACCCTGGGAGAATAATCTTCATGACCATGGTATCTCCTATGCAAAATAAGTATGATTTGGGATAGAGCTGGGGAGGGCCGCTGCTCAGGCACATCTCTGTCAAGTTAAGGAGATTCAACTGAGGCAGCACAAGGGAACTCTCATCTGGGGACAACAACTGCAGGGAGAACACATATTTTCAGATGAACATGGGAGGGCAGAAGGCTGCCTAATACTGAAGCACCCCCAAACAACAAACCAAATGCAACAACTAGTGCAAGCATTCCTGGGGGAAGGCCTGCCGCAGATGGATTTGCATATGGTGATGTCATCCAAGCAGTGGGTCAAAGTTGGCTTCAACCCTCGTCTGCATATGAAAACAGAAAAGGGGCGTGCAGGGCATGGTGGCCTTTTGCGGCGCTTGTCTGACCCCTTGCTTGCATTAAACACCTCCACCCTCCTTCGGTGTGGGGCTCATGTTGGCTATGCCCCAGCCCCTGAAGCATTCAAGCTGATTTCTTGCAGGAGCTGGGCACTGTAACAGCTCCAGAGCTGCTCTGTAAGGCAAGTAAAAGGGTGTGGGCCCTGCAGCACTACCTGTAGTTTGCATTGTGCATTGGAAGGCACAAAGTAAGCAGACGGGAGGAGAAGTCAGGATAGTGCACAAGGGTATAGAAGGGAGCGGCTGAAGAAAAGAGAAGTGGAAACAGACAGCAAACTAGGCTGGAGAGAGACCTGAGACAAAGAGATCTGAATTATATGAGAGCCGACCAGGGGAAACACAAATTATGCAGTCAAGTTTCCCACATTTGGGGAAATCGCAGGGGCAGCACACCCAGAGTGCAATGGGTGAGCCTTGCCCTGGGAGAAGCACCTACATGATCATAGTATCTCACCTGGCAGGTAAGTAGGAGTTGGGCTAGAGCTGGGGAGGGTCGCTGCTCGGGCACCCCCCTGTCAAGTGAAGGAGATCCAACTGAGGCAACACAAGGGAACTCTCGAAAGAAGAACAAGGCTAGAGGAAGATCTGAGACAAAGAAATCTGACTTTTACCAGAGCTGACCAGAGGAAAGCACAAACACAGTCCCCCACTACCACAAATAATGCAGTTGAGTTTCCCACATTTGGGGAAATCACAGGGGTCAGCATACCCAGAATGCAATGAATGAACCTAACCCTGGGAGAACAATCTTCATGACCATGGTATCTCCTATGCAAAATAAGTATGATTTGGGATAGGGCTGGGGAGGGCCGCTGCTCAGGCACATCTCTGTCAAGTAAAGGAGATTCAACTGAGGCAGCACAAGGGAACTCTCATCTGGGGACAACAACTGCAGGGAGAACACATATTTTCAGATGAACATGGGAGGGCAGAAGGCTGCCTAATACTGAAGCACCCCCAAACAACAAACCAAATGCAACAACTAGTAAAAGCATTCCTGGGAGAAGGTCTGCAGAAGACGGATTTGCATACGGTGATGTCATCCAAGCAGTGGGCCAAAGTTGGCTGGAACCCTCATCTGCATATGCAAAGAAAAAAGGGTTATGCAGGGCATGGCGGCCTTTTGCGGTGCTTGGATGACCCCTAGTTCGCATTAAACACCTCCATTCTCCTTCGGTGTGGGGCTCATGTTGGCTATGCCCCAGCCCCTGAAGTATTCAAGCTGATTTCTTGCAGCAGCTGGGCACTGTAACAGCTCCAGAGCTGCTCTGTAAGGCAAGTAAAAGGGTGTGGGCCCTGCAGCACTACCTGTAGTTCGCATTGTGCGTTGGAAGGCACAAAGTAAGCAGACAGGAGAAGTCAGGAGAGTGCACAAGGGCATAGACGGCAGGGGCTCAAGAAAAGAGAAGTGGAAACAGACAGCAAACTAGGCTGGAGAGAGACCTGAGACAAAGAGATCTGAATTATACAAGCGCCGACCAGGGGAAACACAAATTATGCAGTCAAGTTTCCCACATTTGGAGAAATCGCAGGAGCAGCACACCCAGAGTGCAATGGGTGAGCCTTGCCCTGGGAGAAGCACCTTCATGATCATAGTATCTCACCTGGCAGGTATGTAGGAGTTGGGCTAGAGCTGGGGAGGGTCGCTACTCGGGTACCCCCCTGTCAAGTGAAGGAGATCAAACTGAGGCAGCACAATGGAACTCTCGAAAGAAGAACAAGGCTAGAGGAAGATCTGAGACAAAGAAATCTGACTTTTACCAGAGCTGACCAGAGGAAAACACAAAAACAGTCCCCCACTACCACAAATAATGCAGTTGAGTTTCCCACATTTGGGGAAATCACAGGGGTCAGCATACCCAGAATGCAATGAATGAACCTCATCCTGGGAGAACAGTCTTTATGACCATGGTATCTCCTATGCAAAATAAGTATGATTTGGGATAGGGCTGGGGAGGGCCGCTGCTCAGGCACATCTCTGTCAAGTAAAGGAGATTCAACTGAGGCAGCACAAGGGAACTCTCATCTGGGGACAACAACTGCAGGGAGAACACATATTTTCAGATGAACATGGGAGGGCAGAAGGCTGCCTAATACTGAAGCACGCCCAAACAACAAACCAAATGCAACAACTAGTACAAGCATTCCTGGGGGAAGGTCTGCAGAAGACGGATTTGCATACGGTGATGTCATCCAAGCAGTGGGCCAAAGTTGGCTGGAAACCTCATCTGCATATGAAAAGAGAAAAGGGGTATGCAGGGCATGGCGGCCTTTTGCGGCGCTTGGATGACCCTTAGTTCGCATTAAACACCCCCACCCTCCTTCGGTGTGGGGCTCATGTTGGCCATGCCCCAGCCCCTGAAGCATTCAAGCTGATTTCTTGCAGCAGCTTGGCACTGTAACAGCTCCAGAGCTGCTCTGTAAGGCAAGTAAAAGGGTGTGGGCCCTGCAGCACTACCTGTAGTTTGCATTGTGCATTGGAAGGCACTTAAGAAAAGAGAAGTGGAAACAGACAGCAAACTAGGCTGGAGAGAGACCTGAGACAAAGAGATCTGAATTATACGAGAGCCGACCAGGGGAAACACAAATTATGCAGTCAAGTTTCCCACATTTGGGGAAATCGCAGGAGCAGCACACCCAGAGTGCAATGGGTGAGCCTTGCCCTGGGAGAAGCACCTACGTGATCATAGTATCTCACCTGGCAGGTAAGTAGGAGTTGGGCTAGAGCTGGGGAGGGTCGCTGCTCGGGTACCCCCCCTGTCAAGTGAAGGAGATCCAACTGAGGCAGCACAAGGGAATTCTCGAAAGAAGAACAAGGCTAGAGGAAGATCTGAGACAAAGAAATCTGACTTTTACCAGAGCTGACCAGAGGAAAACACAAACACAGTCCCCCACTACCACAAATAATGCTGTCGAGTTTCCCACATTTGGGGAAATCACAGGGGTCAGCATACCCAGAATGCAATGAATGAACCTCATACTGGGAGAATAATCTTCATGACCATGGTCTCTCCTATGCAAAATACGTATGATTTGGGATAGGGCTGGGGAGGGCCGCTGCTCAGGCACATCTCTGTCAAGTAAAGGAGATTCAACTGAGGCAGCATAAAGGAACTCTCATCTGGGGACAACAACTGCAGGGAGAACACATATTTTCAGATGAACATGGGAGGGCAGAAGGCTGCCTAATACTGAAGCACCCCCAAACAACAAACCAAATGCAACAACTAGTGCAAGCATTCCTGGGGGAAGGCCTGCAGCAGATGGATTTGCATATGGTGATGTCATCCAAAGCAGTGGGTCAAAGTTGGCTTCAACCCTCGTCTTTATATGAAAAGAGAAAAGGGGCGTGCAGGGCATGGCGGCCTTTTGCGGCGCTTGGATGACCCCTAGTTCGCATTAAACACCTCCACCCTCCTTCGGTGTGGGGCTCATGTTGGCTATGCCCCAGCCCCTGAAGCATTCAAGCTGATTTCTTGCATTAGCTGGGCACTGTAACTGCTCCAGAGCTGCTCTGTACGGCAAGTAAAAGGGTGTGGGCCCTGCAGCACTACCTGTAGTTTGCATTGTGCATTGGAAGGCACAAAGTAAGCAGACGGGAGAAGTAAGGATAGTGCGCAAGGCCATAGAATGGAGCGGCTTAAGAAAAGAGAAGTGGAAACAGACAGCAAACTAGGCTGGAGAGAGACCTGAGACAAAGAGATCTGAATTATACCAGAGCCGACCAGGGGAAACACAAATTATGCAGTCAAGTTTCCCACATTTGGGGAAATCGCAGGGGCAGCACATCCAGAGTGCAATGGGTGAGCCTTGCCCTGGGAGAAGCACCTTCATGATTATAGCATCTCACCTGGCAGGTAAGTAGAAGTTGGGCTAGAGCTGGGGAGAGTCGCTGCACGGGCACCCCCCTGTCAAGTGAAGGAGATCCAACTGAGGCAGCACAAGGGAACTCTCGAAAGAAGAACAAGGCTAGAGGAAGATCTGAAACAAAGAAATCTGACTTTTACCAGAGCTGACCAGAGGAAAGCACAAACACAGTCCCCCACTACCACAAATAATGCAGTTGAGTTTCCCACATTTGGGGAAATCACAGGGTCAGCATACCCAGAATGCCATGAATGAACCTCACCCTGGGAGAACAATCTTCAAGACCATGGTCTCTCCTATGCAAAATAAGTATGATTTGGGATAGGGCTGGGGAGGGCCGCTGCTCAGGCACATCTCTGTCAAGTAAAGGAGATTCAACTGAGGCAGCACAAGGGAACTCTCATCTGGGGACAACAACTGCAGGGAGAACACATATTTTCAGATGAACATGGGAGGGCAGAAGGCTGCCTAATACTGAAGCACCCCCAAACAACAAACCAAATGCAACAACTAGTGCAAGCATTCCTGGGGGAAGGCCTGCAGCAGATGGATTTGCATATGGTGATGCCATCCAAGCAGTGGGTCAAAGTTGGCTTCAACCCTCGTCTGCATATGAAAAGAGAAAAGGGGCGTGCAGGGCATGGCGGCCTTTTGCGGCGCTTGGATGACCCCTAGTTCGCATTACACACCTCCACCCTCCTTCGGTGTGGGGCTCATGTTGGCTATGCCCCAGCCCCTGAAGCATTCAAGCTGATTTCTTGCAGCAGCTGGGCACTGTAATTGCTCCAGAGCTGCTCTGTAAGGCAAGTAAAAGGGTGTGGGCCCTGCAGCACTACCTGTAGTTTGCATTGTGCGTTGGAAGGCACGAAGTAAGCAGACGGGAGAAGTCAGGATAGTGCGCAAGGGCATAGAAGGGAGCGGCTCAAGAAAAGAGAAGTGGAAACAGACAGCAAACTAGGCTGGAGAGAGACCTGAGACAAAGAGATCTGAATTATACGAGAGATGACCAAGGGAAACACAAATTATGCAGTCAAGTTTCCCACATTTGGGGAAATCGCAGGGACAGCACAACCAGAGTGCAATGGGTGAGCCTTGCCCTGGGAGAAGCACCTTCATGATCATAGTATCTCACCTGGCAGGTAAGTAGGAGTTGGGCTAGAGCTGGGGAGGGTCACTGCTCGGGCACCCCCCTCTCAAGTGAAAGAGATCCAACTGAGGCAGCACAAGGGAACTCTCGAAAGAAGAACAAGGCTAGAGGAAGATCTGATATAAAGAAATCTGATTTTTACCAGAGCTGACCAGAGGAAAGCACAAACACAGTCCCCCACTACCACAAATAATGCAGTCGAGTTTCCCACATTTGGGGAAATCACAGGGGTCAGCATACCCAAAATGCAATGAATGAACCTCACCCTCGGAGAACAATCTTCATGAAAATGGTATCTCCTATGCAAAATAAGTATGATTTGGGATAGGGCTGGGGAGGGCCGCTGCTCAGGCACATCTCTGTCAAGTAAAGGAGATTCAACTGAGGCAGCACAAGGGAACTCCCATCTGGGGACAACAACTGCAGGGAGAACACATATTTTCAGATGAACATGGGAGGGCAGAAGGCTGCCTAATACTGAAGCACCCCCAAACAACAAACCAAATGCAACAACTAGTACAAGCATTCCTGGGGGAAGTTCTGCAGAAGACGGATTTGCATACGGTGATGTCATCCAAGCAGTGGGCCAAAGTTGGCTGGAACCCTCATCTGCATATGAAAAGAGAAAAGGGGTATGCAGGGCATGGCGGCCTTTTGCGGCGCTTGGATGACCCTTAGTTCACATTAAACACCCCCACCCTCCTTCGGTGTGGGGCTCATGTTTGCTATGCCCCAGCCCCTGAAGCATTCAAGCTGATTTCTTGCAGCAGCTGGGCACTGTAACAGCTCCAGAGCTGCTCTGTACGGCAAGTAAAAGGGTGTGGGCCCTGCAGCACTACCTGTAGTTTGCATTGTGCATTGGAAGGCACTTAAGAAAAGAGAAGTGGAAACAGACAGCAAACTAGGCTGGAGAGAGACCTGAGACAAAGAGATCTGAATTATACGAGAGCCGACCAGGGGAAACACAAATTATGCAGTCAAGTTTCCCACATTTGGGGAAATCGCAGGAGCAGCACACCCAGAGTGCAATGGGTGAGCCTTGCCCTGGGAGAAGCACCTACGTGATCATAGTATCTCACCTGGCAGGTAAGTAGGAGTTGGGCTAGAGCTGGGGAGGGTCGCTGCTCGGGTACCCCCCTGTCAAGTGAAGGAGATCCAACTGAGGCAGCACAAGGGAATTCTCGAAAGAAGAACAAGGCTAGAGGAAGATCTGAGACAAAGAAATCTGACTTTTACCAGAGCTGACCAGAGGAAAACACAAACACAGTCCCCCACTACCACAAATAATGCTGTCGAGTTTCCCACATTTGGGGAAATCACAGGGGTCAGCATACCCAGAATGCAATGAATGAACCTCACACTGGGAGAATAATCTTCATGACCATGGTATCTCCTATGCAAAATAAGTATGATTTGGGATAGGGCTGGGGAGGGCCGCTGCTCAGGCACATCTCTTTCAAGTAAAGGAGATTCAACTGAGGCAGCATAAGGGAACTCTCATCTGGGGACAACAACTGCAGGGAGAACACATATTTTCAGATGAACATGGGAGGGCAGAAGGCTGCCTAATACTGAAGCACCCCCAAACAACAAACCAAATGCAACAACTAGTGCAAGCATTCCTGGGGGAAGGCCTGCAGCAGATGGATTTGCATATGGTGATGTCATCCAAAGCAGTGGGTCAAAGTTGGCTTCAACCCTCGTCTGCATATGAAAAGAGAAAAGGGGCGTGCAGGGCATGGCGGCCTTTTGCGGCGCTTGGATGACCCCTAGTTCGCATTAAACACCTCCACCCTCCTTCGGTGTGGGGCTCATGTTGGCTATGCCCCAGCCCCTGAAGCATTCAAGCTGATTTCTTGCAGTAGCTGGGCACTGTAACTGCTCCAGAGCTGCTCTGTACGGCAAGTAAAAGGGTGTGGGCCCTGCAGCACTACCTGTAGTTTGCATTGTGCATTGGAAGGCACAAAGTAAGCAGACGGGAGAAGTAAGGATAGTGCGCAAGGCCATAGAATGGAGCGGCTGAAGAAAAGAGAAGTGGAAACAGACAGCAAACTAGGCTGGAGAGAGACCTGAGACAAAGAGATCTGAATTATACGAGAGCCGACCAGGGGAAACACAAATTATGCAGTCAAGTTTCCCACATTTGGGGAAATCGCAGGGGCAGCACATCCAGAGTGCAATGGGTGAGCCTTGCCCTGGGAGAAGCACCTTCATGATTATAGTATCTCACCTGGCAGGTAAGTAGAAGTTGGGCTAGAGCTGGGGAGAGTCGCTGCACGGGCACCCCCCTGTCAAGTGAAGGAGATCCAACTGAGGCAGCACAAGGGAACTCTCGAAAGAAGAACAAGGCTAGAGGAAGATCTGAAACAAAGAAATCTGACTTTTACCAGAGCTGACCAGAGGAAAGCACAAACACAGTCCCCCACTACCACAAATAATGCAGTTGAGTTTCCCACATTTGGGGAAATCACAGGGGTCAGCATACCCAGAATGCAATGAATGAACCTCACCCTGGGAGAACAATCTTCAAGACCATGGTCTCTCCTATGCAAAATAAGTATGATTTGGGATAGGGCTGGGGAGGGCCGCTGCTCAGGCACATCTCTTTCAAGTAAAGGAGATTCAACTGAGGCAGCACAAGGGAACTCTCATCTGGGGACAACAACTGCAGGGAGAACACATATTTTCAGATGAACATGGGAGGGCAGAAGGCTGCCTAATACTGAAGCACCCCCAAACAACAAACCAAATGCAACAACCAGTGCAAGCATTCCTGGGGGAAGGCCTGCAGCAGATGGATTTGCATATGGTGATGCCATCCAAGCAGTGGGTCAAAGTTGGCTTCAACCCTCGTCTGCATATGAAAAGAGAAAAGGGGCGTGCAGGGCATGGCGGCCTTTTGCGGCGCTTGGATGACCCCTAGTTCGCATTACACACCTCCACCCTCCTTCGGTGTGGGGCTCATGTTGGCTATGCCCCAGCCCCTGAAGCATTCAAGCTGATTTCTTGCAGCAGCTGGGCACTGTAACTGCTCCAGAGCTGCTCTGTAAGGCAAGTAAAAGGGTGTGGGCCCTGCAGCACTACCTGTAGTTTGCATTGTGCGTTGGAAGGCACGAAGTAAGCAGACGGGAGAAGTCAGGATAGTGCGCAAGGGCATAGAAGGGAGCGGCTCAAGAAAAGAGAAGTGGAAACAGACAGCAAACTAGGCTGGAGAGAGACCTGAGACAAAGAGATCTGAATTATACGAGAGATGACCAAGGGAAACACAAATTATGCAGTCAAGTTTCCCACATTTGGGGAAATCGCAGGGGCAGCACAACCAGAGTGCAATGGGTGAGCCTTGCCCTGGGAGAAGCACCTTCATGATCATAGTATCTCACCTGGCAGGTAAGTAGGAGTTGGGCTAGAGCTGGGGAGGGTCGCTGCTCGGGCACCCCCCTCTCAAGTGAAAGAGATCCAACTGAGGCAGCACAAGGGAACTCTCGAAAGAAGAACAAGGCTAGAGGAAGATCTGATATAAAGAAATCTGATTTTTACCAGAGCTGACCAGAGGAAAGCACAAACACAGTCCCCCACTACCACAAATAATGCAGTCGAGTTTCCCACATTTGGGGAAATCACAGGGGTCAGCATACCCAGAATGCAATGAATGAACCTCACCCTGGGAGAACAATCTTCATGACCATGGTATCGCCTATGCAAAATAAGTATGATTTGGGATAGGGCTGGGGAGGGCCGCTGCTCAGGCACATCTCTGTCAAGTAAAGGAGATTCAACTGAGGCAGCACAAGGGAACTCTCATCTGGGGACAACAACTGCAGGGAGAACACATATTTTCAGATGAACATGGGAGGGCAGAAGGCTGCCTAATACTGAAGCACCCCCAAACAACAAACCAAATGCAACAACTAGTGCAAGCATTCCTGGGGGAAGGCCTGCAGCAGATGGATTTGCATATGGTGATGTCATCCAAACAGTGGGTCAAAGTTGGCTTCAACCCTCGTCTGCATATGAAAAGAGACAAGGGGCGTGCAGGGCATGGCGGCCTTTTGCGGCGCTTGGATGACCCCTAGTTCGCATTACACACCTCCACCCTCCTTCGGTGTGGGGCTCATGTTGGCTATGCCCCAGCCCCTGAAGCATTCAAGCTGATTTCTTGCAGCAGCTGGGCACTGTAACTGCTCCAGAGACGCTCTGTAAGGCAAGTAAAAGGGTGTGGGCCCTGCAGCACTACCTGTAGTTTGCATTGTGCGTTGGAAGGCACGAAGTAAGCAGACGGTAGAAGTCAGGATAGTGCGCAAGGGCATAGAAGGGAGCGGCTCAAGAAAAGAGAAGTGGAAACAGACAGCAAACTAGGCTGGAGAGAGACCTGAGACAAAGAGATCTGAATTATACGAGAGCCGACCAGGGGAAACACAAATTATGCAGTCAAGTTTCCCACATTTGGGGAAAACGCAGAAGCAGCACACCCAGAGTGCAATGGGTGAGCCTTGCCCTGGGAGAAGCACCTTCATGATCATAGTATCTCACCTGGCAGGTAAGTAGGAGTTGGGCTAGAGCTGGGGAGGGTCGCTGCTCGAGCATCCCCCTGTCAAGTAAAGGAGATTCAACTGAGGCAGCACAAGGGAACTCTCATCTGGGGACAACAACTGCAGGGAGAACACATATTTTCAGATAAAAATCTTGGTCATGCTCTGGTTTCTCTTCAGAACGAACAAATCTTTCGCCTTTTACTAAAGATTTCCGTGGAGAGGAGCAAAACCGAGTTTTATCTCAATTTTTGCATGCCCCATCTTTTTGGGGTTTCTTTTATCGGTTTAAAGATAGAATGAGTGTGCTTTAATGTAAGCTCATTTGCATAGAAATGACAGTAAATGTTTGTTTCTTTTCAAACAGAACTTTCTTGACCATGCTACTTGCTTGAAAGATCTGTGAGCACATGGAATACAGTACAAACCATGCTTATAGCAAGGAGAAGACAGGTGAGAAATCTGCTTTCTTTCAAATTGGGCGCTCACTTTGATCTGAATGAGGACTGCTGGCACGGCACTCAGGCGACAGGTGGAATCTTGGTCATGCTCTGGTTTCTCTTCAGAACGAACAAATCTTTCGCCTTTTACTAAAGATTTCCGTGGAGAGGAGCAAAACTGAGTTTTATCTCAATTTTTGCATGCCCCATATTATTGGGGTTTCTTTTATCGGATTAAAGACAGAACGAGTGTGCTTTCTTGTTAGCTTTAATGTAAGTTTATTTGCATAACAATGACAATAAATGTCTGTTTCTTTTCAAGCAGAACTTTCTTGACCATACTAATTGCTTGAAAGATCTGGGAGCACATGGAAAAGAGTACAAACCATGCTTATAGCAAGGGGAAGCCTGGTGAGAAATCTGCTTTCTTTCTTTCAAATTGGGTGCTCACTTTGAGCTGAATGAGGACTGCTGGCATGGCACTCAGGCGACAGGTGGAATCTTGGTCATGCTCTGGTTTCTCTTCAGAACGAACAAATCTTTCGCCTTTTACTAAAGATTTCCGTGGAGAGGAGCAAAACTGAGTTTTATCTCAATTTTTGCATGCCCCGTCTTATTGGGGTTTCTTTTATCAGTTTAAAGATAGAACGAGTGTGCTTTAATGTAAGCACATTTGCATAGAAATGACAGTAAATGTTTGTTTCTTTTCAAACATAACTTTCTTGACTATACTAATTGCTTGAAAGATGTGGGAGCACATGGAAAAGAGTACAAACCATGTTTATAGCAAGGGGAAGCCTGGTGAGAAATCTGCTTTCTTTCTTTCTTTCAAATTGGGTGCTCACTTTGAGCTGAATGAGGACTGCTGGCATGGCACTCAGGCGACAGGTAGAATCTTGGTCATGCTGTGGTTTCTCTTCAGAACGAACAAATCTTTCGCCTTTTACTAAAGATTTCCGTGAAGAGGAGCAAAACTGAGTTTTATCTCAATTTTTGCATGCCCCATCTTATTGGGGTTTTATTTTATCGGTTTAAAGATAGAACGAGTGTGCTTTAATGTAAGCTCATTTGCATAGAAATGACAGTCAATGTTTGTTTCTTTTCAAACAGAACTTTCTTGACCACACTAATTGTTTGAAAGATCTGGGAGCACATGGAAAAGAGTACAAACCATGTTTATAGCAAGGGGAAGCCTGGTGAGAAATCTGCTTTCTTTCATTCAAATTGGGTGCTCACTTTGAGCTGAATGAGAACTGCTGGCATGGCACTCAGGCGACAGGTGGAATCTTGGTCATGCTCTGGTTTCTCTTCAGAACTAACAAATATTTCGCCTTTTATTAAAGATTTCCGTGGAGAGGAGCAAAACTGAGTTTTATCTCAATTTTTGCATGCCCCATATTATTGGGGTTTCTTTTATCAGTTTAAAGACAGAACGAGTGTGCTTTCTTGTTAGCTTTAATGTAAGTTTATTTGCATAACAATGACAGTAAATGTTTGTTTCTTTTCAAACAGAACTTTCTTGACCATGCTACTTGCTTGAAAGATCTGGGAGCACATGGAAAACAGTACAAACCATGCAGTATCACAAGAGCCTTTATTTGATCTTTCATGAAGATAGAGCAGAATTGAGGACACGTCAACAATTTCTGCCAAAGGTGGTTCATCTTTCCACATGGTGCCTTTGGCCACTGACACCTTCGTTGAGTCAAAGTCTCTGGCTGTGGTCAGAACTTTGAAAATTTATGTCACCAGAACGGTTCAGATTAGGAAAACAGAGGCTCTGTTTGTCCTGTATGCTCCCAACAGGATTGGGTGTCATGCTTCCATGCAGACCATTATGCGCTGAATCTGTGGTAAGATTCAGCATGCTCATTCCACGGCAGGATTGCCGTTACTGAATTAGGTGAAGACCCATTCTACTAGAAAGGTGGGTTCATCCTGGGCAGCTGGTCGGGGAGTCTCAGCATTGCAACTTTGCCGAGCAGCTATTTAGTAAACACTTTTGCTAAGTTTTACAAGTTTGATACCTTGGCTGATGATAACCTCAAGTTGGGTCATTCGGTGCTGCAGAGTCGTACGCACTCTCCCACCCGTTCAAGAGCTTTGGTATAACCCCATGGTTCTTAATGTGACCCCAGCATCCTCTAGGTCGTATGAGAAAATAGGATTTTAATACCTACCGGTAAATCCTTTTCTCTTAGTACGTAGAGGATGCTGGGCACCCGTCCCAGTCCATACTGTGTCTGCAGTTATTACTTGTGGTTATACACATGTTGTGTTACGGTTCTGGTCAGCTTTTTGCTGCAATTGTTCATGCCGTTGGCTTGTGTTCTGTTGAATGCCACGTTCTGCGGCATGCTTAAGGTGTGAGCTGGTAAGATGCTCACCTTAGTTTAACAATAAATCCTTTCCTCGAAATGTCCGTCTCCCTGGGCACAGTTCCTATAACTGGAGTCTGGAGGAGGGGCATAGAGGGAGGAGCCAGTTCACACCCTTTGAAAGTCTTAAAGTGCCCATGTCTCTTGCGGATCCCGTCTATACCCCATGGTTCTTAATGTGACCCCAGCATCCTTTACGGACTAAGAGAAAAGGATGCCCTTGTGTACTATCCTGACTTCTCCTCCCGTCTGCTTACTTTGTGCCTTCCAACGCACAATGCGAACTACAGGTGGTGCTGCAGGGCCCACACCCTTTTACTTGCCTTACAGAGCAGCTCTGGAGCTGTTACAGTGCCCAGCTGCTGCAAGAAATCAGCATGAATGCTTCAGGGGATGGGGCATGGCCAACATGAGCCCCACACCAAAGGAGGGTGGGGGTGTTTAATGCAAACTAGGGGTCATCCAAGCACTGCAAAAGGCCGCCATGCCCTGCATGCCCCTTTTCTCTTTTTATATGCAGATGAGGGTTCCAGCCAACTTTGGCCCACTGCTTGGATGACATCACCGTATGCAAATCCGTCTGCTGCAGACCTTCCCCCAGGAATGCTTGTACTAGTTGTTGGATATGGTTTGATATTTGATGGTGCTTCAGTATTAGGCAGCCTTCCGCCCTCCCATGTTCATCTGAAAAGATGTGGTCTCCCTGCAGTTGTTGTCCCCAGACGAGAGTTCCCTTGTGCTTCCTCAGTTGAATCTCCTTAACTTGACGGGGGAGGGGCTGCCCGAGCTGCCACCCTCCCCAGCCCTATCCCAACTCATACTTATTTTACATATTAGATCTCTTGATCATGAAGATTGTTCTCACAGGGTGAGGTTCATCCATTATATTTTAAAATAGGAAGGTACAAATTACATATTTGAATTGCATCTATGTGCTGGATTCAAATGCCCCCCCCCCTTCCTTTCTCAATTGTGCCCGTCAGCAGCTATTCTAAGGTTGCTGCCAATGGGTGTGACACATTAATTTCTTCTGTGGGGTACACTGGACTCCACAAGGATTCACATTGGGGTGTAGAGTAGGATCTTGATCTGAGGCACCAACCGGCTCAAAGCTTTTGACTGTTCCCAAGATGCTCAGCGCATCCTCCTCTATAACCCCGCTTCCATGAACAGGGAGCTCAGTTTGTAGTTGGTGCCTTCAGTAGCAGGCCACTTAACAGGGGCCTGCCTCAGGCAGCCTATTCTTAGCTATTAATTTTGACAAGAAAAGAAGAACTTGTTTTATGAGAATCTACAAGGGCTGCAGCAGGCTAGGTCTAAAAGACATCTTTACTGCAGCTTCATCACTCCCAGCGGCGCTGTATACTCCCGTGCCCTGGTTGCTGGGTCACTGCAGCGGAGGCTCCGGTTTCTTCCTAAGGTCAGTCACACACACACACCGCCCTTCCGGATCACGAGGCCGCTGATTAAGGGGAGCGTGGCTGTAGGGGGTGGGCCGTGTGCGCACTGGGGTGGACACTGATTACTGGGCAGCCGCTCCACTAGCCACCAGGTACAGTTAAGGAGCACAGGTCTGGGGGTTTTTCTCCTATATTAACCCAATTTTGTACTGCCCGCAGCGCATTGTGATAGGTAATAGGGCCTGATTCAGGTTGGATTGCAATCACAATAAGCGATCCAACTGCAAAAATTGCTAAGAGCATACGCATGTGCCTGCATGCGATCGCCTCTGCCTGTCAATCGGGGCAGGGGGGGAGAGTGGGGTCAGCAACACTCCATTTCCAAGTCAGGGATGGAGCAGTGCGGGGGCAAGGCTTCAAAATGGGGTCTGCAATGGAGGAGACACAGGGGGCGTGGTCACAGCGGCTGTATGACATCACATTCAGCCGCTGTGATCACAAAAATGGTGGCGGCTTCCTGCGCGCACATACAGTCTGCACCAGCAGGAGGCTACACCATTGTTTATGATCACGCTGAACTGCAGTGCGACTGCAATTACAGCATGGTCAAGAAGGGAGGTGTCATACTGGGTGGCCATGCCCTGTCACTGTGCAGGAGCCAGCACCGCTTACACACTAGTCCCCGGGTGCAGCACCCAACCCCCGGGACACCCGGAGCAACAAAATGTAGATTCAGGCCACCAGGCCACGCCCCTACCTATGAAATCATGCCTCCTTTTTACCATTGCGCTGCTTATTTGCACGCACTGCATTACAATCTCCCTCGACACCTCTCTTGGTGTCACCAGTGATAGTGACACCTCTGCCATGCTTGTAGCAGCTAGTCCAAAGATCTATGCCTCAAGCCCTGAGTGTTTGCCCTTGTGACTTGTTGATCATCATAGCGAAGCAGATGCTTACAGAAAACTGCAGGGGCTTAGATTGAAAATAAAAAAAATTGATGGGTATAAGGTAGAGAGGAGCGGGTTCGGTTCTCCGAGAACCGAATTCCCCACGAACTCCACGTGGTTTACACTGGTCTGAGGCAGGCTCGGTTGTTCCCGCCTGACTCGGAAAACCTGAACAAGGGAAAATGTCATCATCCCGCTGTCGGATTCTCGCGAGATTCGGATATTATATATAGAGCTGCGCGTTGCCGCCATTTTTACTCGTGCATTGAAGAGAGAGCGGAGAGGACGTGGCTATGTTCTCTCAGTGGAAATCTCAATATCAGTGCTCAGTATCAGTGGTTACTTATTGCTGCTCAGTAATACTAGTAGTGTGTCTCTCCTGCTCAGTGTCAGTTCTCAGTAGTATCCTCATCAGTGCTCAGTATCACTGCTCATTGTCTTGTGCTGCATTGTGGTGCTCAGCATACTACAGTACATTACTAATAGTCCAGTGCTGCATCTTGCTGCTCAGTGTCAGTTCTAGTATCCTCATCAGTGCTCACTATCACTGCTCATTGCATTGTGGTGTTCTGTATACTACAGTAATATAGTAACATATAGTAACATAGTTTTTGAGGTTAAATAGAGGCAAATTGCCCATCGTGTTCAACCTGTTTTAAGTTGTGATGATTCTACATACTTGCTGAATAATGTTTTATGACTAGTTAGCTACTATAACTCATGTTACCCCCGGATTAACCATGTTGATATTTTAAGTATTATAACCTTGGATAGCTTTTTCATTCAGAAATGTATCCATTCCTTTTTTAAATCCAATTACAGAGTCCGCCATTACCACCTTCCCTGGCAGGGAATTCCACATCCTGATTGCCCTAACAGTGAAGAAACCTTTCCTCCATTGCGTTCTGAACTTTCCTCCAGTCGCAGCGAGTGACCACGTGTTCTTTTAATAAATAATTCCTCTGATAACTCTTTGTTATGTATCTTTACATATTTGAAGATATTAATAATATCTCCTCTTAGGCACCTCTTTTCTAGTGTATACATATTCAGCCTAGTAAGTCTTTCCTTATAGTCCAGTACTTTTAGGCCTTTAATCAATTTAGTCTTCAGGATCTCTCGGACTTCCATGAGCAGCAGAGTAGTGCAATGGAAGGATGCTGGGCGCATAACCCAGAGGTCGATTAATCGAAACTATCCTCTGCTATGTGCATTTTTTTTTATAATTAAAGTAATCAAAAACTGGGTTTGATATTTTGGCTCTTTTATTTTTACTTAAAGTACAATAACTTTTATCATTTTAATTTGTTTTAATAGTATATTGACAGCATTGTTTTCTTTAAAAAATCCACTTAATTTTCTTTACCCTATTACTGAAATGGTAATTGACAAAAACAAACTACATTGTCACCAGAAGAGCAATGCAAAATGTACAAGTGATATATTAAAATCATCTTCCATCTTGAATTTCAATGATGCATTGGGACAACAATTTTGTGAGAAACATCTTCACCCATAAAGAAAGATTTTCTTAATTCCTTATCTGTGTGCTGATTAGATATTACCTTGTTTTCACATTAAACAGACTTCCACATGAGAAAGCAGCAAGGATGCAGTAACGTTTATGTTTCCTGGTGTCAACCTGTATTATTTCAGTAGACATTGAAATGAGGATGCATCTTGCTGCCTTTCCAATGTAGCAAGTTTAATTCAGTAATAGGTGAAAAAACATTCCTACAAAGGTGTTAATCAGAGACTTGGCTTTGTGGACACTTTTCAGAGAGCAAATTTGTTAGCATAAAAATAAAGTCAGAAAATGAAGAGCTGTTTAATCACTCAATTGGACTTTTCTGCCAGCATAATTTTTTTTTCTCTGCAACCCACTGCTAAATTGTGCTTCCTAGCTGTTTTTTATAAAATCACTTAATCAAATCTAACTCTGATTACATCAGAGAAGGCCAGGTACCCTACACCATAAGAGGGGGTTTGAAATTTTGACTTGTCTACTTAAAGATCACCAAAATCTGATCACAAGGTCAATTACATCCCTGGGTGGGATTGAACCACCAACCTTTTGGTTAATAGCCAAACATGCTAACCGATTGCACCACAGAGACACCTCGTAAAAGTCCATTCTGACAAAGGCTAATAAGCATTCATCTAGAACGTTTCCTAGAAAAACTTTAAAAAGTCAATAATCTGGAGAGTTTTTGTAAGAAACACATTGCTACTTTCCCATGATGAGTGAGTGCTTCAGGATCTCTTGCACTTACATGAGCAGCAGAGTACTGCAACGGAAGCATGCTGGGCCCATAACCCAGATGTAGGCAGATTGAAACTATCTTCTGCTATATGCATTGTTTTTTGTTAATTAAAGTAATCCAAAACTGGGATTGATATTTTGGCTCTTTTATTTTTACTTAAAGTACAATAACTTTTACCATTTTAATTTGTTTTAATAGTAAATTGACAGTATTGTTTTCTTTCAAAAATCCACTTAATTTTCTTTACCCTATTATTAAAATGGTAATTGACAAAAACAAACTACATTGTCACCAGAAGAGCAGTATAAAATGTACAAGTGATATATTAAAATCATCATTCCAGCTTGAATTTCAATGATGCTTTGGTGCAACAATTTTGTGAGAAACATCTTCACCCATAAAGAAAGATTTTCTTAATTCCTTACCTGTGTGCTGATTAGATATCACCTTGTTTTCACATTAAACAGACTTCCCCATGAGGAAGCAGCAAGGATGCAGTGACGTTTATGTTTCCTGGTGTCAACCTGTATTATTTCAGTAGACATTGAAATGAGGATGCATCTTGCTGCCTTTCCAATGAAGCAAGTTTAATTCAGTAATAGGTGAAAAACCATTCCTACAAAGGTGTTAATCAGAGACTTTACTTTGTGGACACTTTTCAGAGAGCAAATTTGTTAGCATAAACATAAAATCAGAAAATGAAGAGCTGTTTAATCACTCAATTGGACTTTTCTGCCAGCATAGTTTTTTTTCTCTGCAACCCACTGCTAAATTGTGCTTCCTAGCTGTTTTTTATAAAATCACTTAATCAAATCTAACTCTGATTACATCAGAGAAGGCCAGGTACCCTACACCATAAGAGGGAGTTTGACATTTTGACTTGTCTACTTAAAGATTACCAAAATCTAATCACAAGGTCAATTACATCCATGGGTGGGATTGAACCACCAACCTTTTGGTTAATAGCCAAACATACTAACCGATTGCACCACAGAGACACCTCGTAAAAGTATATACTGACAAAGGCTAATAAGCATTCATCTAGAACGTTTCCTAGAAAAACTTTAAAAAGTCAATAATCTGGAGAGTTTTTGTAAGAAACACATTGGTACTTTCCCATGATGAGTGAGTGCTTCAGGATCTCTTGCACTTACATGAGCAGCAGAGTACTGCAACGGAAGCATGCTGGGCCCATAACCCAGAGGTAGGCAGATTGAAACTATCCTCTGCTATATGCATTGTTTTTTGTTAATTAAAGTAATCCAAAACTGGGATTGATATTTTGGCTCTTTTATTTTTACTTAAAGTACAATAACTTTTACCATTTTAATTTGTTTTAATAGTATATTGACAGTATTGTTTTCTTTCAAAAATCCACTTAATTTTCTTTACCCTATTATTAAAATGGTAATTGACAAAAACAAACTACATTGTCACCAGAAGAGCAGTACAAAATGTACAAGTGATATATTAAAATCATCTTTCCAGCTTGAATTTCAATGATGCTTTGGTGCAACAATTTTGTGAGAAACATCTTCACCCATAAAGAAAGATTTTCTTAATTCCTTACCTGTGTGCTGATTAGATATCACCTTGTTTTCACATTAAACAGACTTCCCCATGAGGAAGCAGCAAGGATGCAGTGACGTTTATGTTTCCTGGTGTCAACCTGTATTATTTCAGTAGACATTGAAATGAGGATGCATCTTGCTGCCTTTCCAATGAAGCAAGTTTAATTCAGTAATAGGTGAAAAACCATCCCTACAAAGGTGTTAATCAGAGACTTGGCTTTGTGGACACTTTTCAGAGAGCAAATTTGTTAGCATAAACATAAAATCAGAAAATGAAGAGCTGTTTCGTCACTAAATTGGACTTTTCTGCCAGCATAATTTTTTTTCTCTGCAACCCACTGCTAAATTGTGCTTCCTAGCTGTTTTTTTTATAAAATCACTTAATCAAATCTAACTCTGATTACATCAGAGAAGGCCAGGTACCCTACACCATAAGAGGGGGTTTGAAATTTTGACTTGTCTATTTAAAGATCACCAAAATCTGATTACAAGGTTATTTACATCCCTGGGTGGGATTGAACCACCAACCTTTTGGTTAATAGCCAAACATGCTAACCGATTGCGCCACATAGACACCTTGCAAAAGTAGATACTGACAAAGGCTAATAAGCATTTATCTAGAACGTTTCCTAGAAAAACTTTAAAAAGTCAATAATCTGGAGAATTTTTGTAAGAAACACATTGGTACTTTCCCATGATGAGTGAGTGCTTCAGGATCTCTTTCACTTACATGGGCTATTAACCAAAAGGTTGGTGGTTCAATCCCACCCAGGGATGTAATTGACCTTGTGATCAGATTTTGGTGATCTTTAAGTAGACAAGTCAAAATGTCAAACCCCCTCTTATGGTGTAGGGTACCTGGCCTTCTCTGACGTAATCAGAGTTAGATTTAATTAAAGGATTTTATAAAAAACAGCTAGGAAGCACAATTTAGCAGTGGGTTGCAGAGAAAAAAATAACATTTTAAACCTACCGGTAAATTTTTTTTCTCGTAGTCCGTAGAGGATGATGGGGACTCCGTAAGGACCATGGGGGATAGACGGGCTCCGCAGCAGACATTGGCACTTTAAGAAAGACTTTAGATCTGGGTGTGCACTGGCTCCTCCCTCTATGCCCCTCCTCCATACCTCAGTTAGAGAAACTGTGCCCAGAGGAGACGGACAGTACGAGGAAAGGATTTTTGTTAATCCAAGGTCAAGATTCATACCAGCCACACCAATCACACCGTATAACTTGTGATATACTACCCAGTTAACAGTATGAAAACAACATAGCATCAGTCCAAGACCGATGAAAACTAACATATAACCCTTATGTAAGCAATAACTATATACAAGTCTTGCAGAAGTAGTCCGCACTTGGGACGGGCACCCAGCATCCTCTACGGACTACGAGAAAAAGATTTACCGGTAGGTTTAAAATCTTATTTTCTCTTACGTCCTAAAAGATGCTGGGGACTCCGTAAGGACCATGGGGATTATACCAAAGCTCCCAAACGGGCTCCTGCGGATGACTCTGCAGCACCGATTGAGCAAACAGGAGGTCCTCCTCAGCCAGGGTATCAAACTTATAGAACTTTGCAAAGGTGTTTGAACCCGACCAAGTAGCAGCTCGGCACAGCTGTAGTGCCGAGACCCCCGGGCAGCTGCCCAAGAAGAGCCCACCTTCCTAGTGGAATGGGCCTTGACTGAATTAGGCAACGGCAATCCCGCCATAGAATGCGCCTGCTGAATCGTGTTACAGATCCAGAGAGCAATAGTCTGATTTGAAGCAGGGGTGCCAATCTTGTTGGCTGCATACAGGACAAACAGTGCTTCTGTTTTTCTGACTCTAGCCGTTCTGGCCACGTAAATTTTCAAAGCCCTGACCACATCAAGGGACTCGGAATCCTCCAAGTCATGCGTAGCCACAGGCACCACAATAGGTTGGTTCATATGAAAGGATGAGTCCACTTTTAGCAGGAATTGAGGATTGGTCTGCAATTCCGCTCTATCCATATGGAAAACCAGATAGGGGATTTTATGTGATAAAGCTGCTAATTCCGACACTCGCCTAGCGGAAGCCAAGGCTAATAACATGACCACCTTCCAAGTGAGATATTTAAACTCCACCATTTTAAGTGGTTCAAACCATAACCTTAACACCACGTTAAGGTCCCAAGGGACCACCGGAGGTACAAAAGGAGGCTGAATATGCAGTACTCCCTTCACAAAAGTTTGTACTTACTTCAGGAAGAGAGGCCAATTCCTTTTGAAAGAAAATGGATAAGGCCAAAATCTGAACCTTAATAGAGCCTAATTTTAGGCCCAAATTCACTCCAGTTTGTAGGAAGTGAAGGAAGTGGCCCAGGTGGAATTCTTACGTATGAGCATTCCTGGCCTCACACAAAGAAACATATTTTCGCCATATACAGTGATAATGTTTAGATGTCACGTCCTTCCTAGCCTTTATTAGCGTAGGAATGACCTCATCTGGAATACACTTTTCCGCTAGGATCCGGCGTTCAACCGCCATGCCGTCAAACGCAGCCGCTGTAAGTCTTGGAACAGACAGGGCCCCTGTTGCAACAGGTCCTGTCTTAGAGGAAGTGGCCACGGATCTTCTGTGAGCATTTCCTGCAGATCTGGATACCAGGTCCTTCGCGGCCAATCTGGAACAATGAGAATTGTTCTTACTCCTCTTTTTCTTACTATTATCAACACCTTGGGTATGAGAGGTAGAGGAGGAAATACATAGACCGACCGGAACACCCACGGTGTCACTAGGGCGTCTACAGCTACTGCCCGAGGGTCTCTTGACCTGTTGCAATACCTCTGTAGCTTTTTGTTGAGGCGGGACGCCATCATGTCTATCTGGAACAGTCCCCACCGACTTGCAATCTGTGCGAAGACTTCCTGATGGAGTCCCCACTCTCCTGGATGTAGGTCGTGTCTGCTGAGGAAGTCTGCATCCCAGTTGTCCACTCCCGGAATGAACACTGCTGACAGTGCGCTTTGATAAAGCTAAATATTTATCTTATTTAAAACCCTTTGTGAGGTCTAAGAACACTGTACGCTATTTGCGTATGGAGTACCGTAAGGGTACGCTCGTTGCGTAACAATCGCTTAGCCGTGGTCGAGACGCTCAAGCGTCACGTTCGCTCACGGCCAAGAGATCACAGGCAGGCACGCTATTGGCTGCTGACTAACGTAATGGTTCGCTATAGCGTAACGGACGCTGTATCGGGAGCGGGCTGCTCGAGCGATACAGACGCTCACGAGAATACGCTGTTGGTATCGGGCACACTTATAGGTGAGCGACTACCGTAATGCTACGCTATCAGCGTAGCGGACGCTCGAGACCACGAGGAGATCACGAGCGGCGCCGACGCTCACAATGTTAAACCTTTATGTCTAAACCACAAACAATGTAATTTGCTGTAAAACCTTAGTGTAGAGATAGGGTGTAAATGCAACACTGTATAACCTTATTAACTCAAAAGCTGTTCGAGCGTCACCGACGCTCTGAGAATACTTAACACTATAAGAAATACACAAATACCGTGCTTAGGGTCCAACGCCTAATATATATATTATGAATGTTATACTTGCAAAAGAATTAATACAATACAAGTCATACACTACAATATAACATAGACTAACTAACCAGGTAACTACACAGTAAATACAATACAAGTACGTTTAAGAGAAAATGAGAGAAAGAGAAGAGAGAGAGAGAAAGATATGGCCCATAATAACAAGAAAAGACAATATGATTACGGAGAAAACTTACGCACAAAGGAAACGATCGCATGCGCCTCTGGACATCCAGCTCCCGATTTTAAGCAATGATAACCGATGAAGAGTGAGTGCTGGATGTGATCGGCCTGTCTATTTATGCCCCACACACAATACAATTCAATGGTCCCTACAATCTCATTGTTCATTGGACACAGGAATTCGTCTTCGCATTATAACAAAAGGTCATAGGTTGATTCATACAGGTGGGCTGTGACTATTTCCAACAGCTCAGGTGGGAGGGAAACTGGGTTTCCCGCCGCATGGATAAGTAAGTGCAAATACAGTAAATGTTCATAAACTTCTTATGTCCATAACTATTCTCACGAGCGATTGATCCGCTTCAAACCAACACCGGAATATTGCTAATTAAATACTCTTCCGATGGATACTAAACACCACTGTACTACTCCTGTCTGACCCTTCGTATCAAACAATGAGGGATCTCTCTGTCCAGGAACATACTACATTAACTAAACTTTCAGAATCTATCAAAGGGACCATAATCTACAAAATGCATTATATGGTGAAAATATGTAACGAAAGAGTCGCCCGCTAGACGCACACAATCTCTACCGTAAATGTGCATACCGTGCGCCTGCGGGTGCCCGCAACAGCGAGTATGCGCACGCACGGTAGAGCGCACGCATGCGCAGCAGGGACACATATGAGGTGCAAATATGGCAGTGTGCATCGTGATATTTTTCTGACTTTGACAGTCCACCCTTTGGCAGTCAACAATAACTGCCACTTCCTAAAACATTTCAAAAAGAGAAAAATATATGTCAGGGGTTAATACATTTACATGGTTGGGTAGGGGAGGAGAGGAGAAGGTAGGAAAAGGGTATGACCTAGTGAGATAGCAGAAACATGTGTGTATGAATCCATGTTTGGGGGGTCATGTATCATCGTGCCGTACGTGTTTTAAATCAAGCTTTGAGGTATTGCGAAGTATACATTTGAATTCCTTCTTATCCCGTGGTACGGGTCTGTGGATGGGCTGTCAAACTTTACCGAGCTTTTTTCGGATTTTGGTTGTAACAAAAATGGGGAGCACATTTTAGTTGATGATACATGAATGGGGGAATATGTGATTGCTGATATCTGTGCCTGTATTCCCTATACTATGTGTGTAATTACCTGAAGGTTGTAGAGATGAAGAAAATACATAGTTACGGTAAATGCAGTGGTATTCTATGTCAGGTTAATGAACATTCGTCGATTGAGGTCTTGTTTGGTGTCTGTTGAATGCAGTCTTCTTTGTGCTTTTGCCCATAAGGTGCGAGCAAAAAGCTTTGTCAATGTCCATAGATTTACAAAAGTGTTGGGCTAGAGTAATTTTAAAATTTCTAGGGAAACTGGGGATCTATGGCATAGTTCATCAAAAATCTGTGTATAAGGTTGTCAAAACTTCTTCTTTAATCCATCTGTTGTCTGTATATCGGCTCATCAAATTCCTCGTCCAAGTGGGTCTTTTTACCTCAGAGGAAAACGGAAAAACAGGTGAAAGAAACGGACCGTAGAAATCGCATTACAATTTCCTCACTCCTTAAACTCATCACCCTGGTACTTCGTTTGCACTTCGTTAAAGCCTGACCGCATCTAAATATCAAGCCAATCGTTATGATAACACCTAAGATACATAGGAGAAACTTCCCTACATCCATTATAACTCCTTGAGCCCATTCTCCTAAACCGGAGAACCAATTTCGCGGGTTCAACCATGACACCCAACTAGTCAGCTCATTACTCACAGCAGCAAGGGTGAGATTGTGTCTCCTGCGAAATTCCCACTTCAATTGGAGAATATCGTCCATCTTTTGGTCTATGACCTCGACCGGGTCCTCGGTACTATTCGTTATATATGTGCAGCATTTCACGCCGTACTGCGTTGCCAGTGTGACACAATATCCACCTGTTACTGCTGTGAGATAATTGAGAATCATTCTATGCTGAACTAGTTCTGTTTTATAAGCTTGAAGTTCTCTTCCAGTATACCTAAACGTGTCATCATACATTTCTGTGATATTGTCTAACAAATTTGCGAGCGCAGATATGTATTTATAATTCAACACTCCTCTGGCGGTGCGAGTGAGGTCTAACGCAAGTAGAAGCTGAATCCCGGTGGATTCATGGATCATGTCAGAGGCCGGGTGCTCTGTTCTTTCTATCAGGTGCCGTTTAACTACGTGCTCGTAATGGGTGTGAGTATAAGGAGTTTGGGCAACACGGTGTATGTCTTTCATTTTGGCATGTGATACAGTCATTACCTCAGGCAATACTTTTCCAATATAACACAATCCTTCAGAGTTTGGGGCAAGCCACTTATACGCCTTCCTCCCGCATATGAAATATGCATCATCGGGGAGAACATATGGGACGGAGTAGGACATAACCATATTACACATTTTCCATGTGAAATCTCCTAACCCTAATTCTCCCATCTGTCTAGTACACGTATCAGCTTGTACGATATGTGCACAGTATCCTGGTGATACCTCTCCAACTCTCGTAATCCTACTTCCTAGGGTATACCTATACCGGAAAGATTTTCCTCTACTGGCTATGTGGCGTATAAGCTCTGTATCTGTCGGCATTCTATCTGCTCTATATGAAAAGGTCATGGTTTGGTTACTCCATGACACTTCCCAATTTCCCGGCTTTCGGGGATTGGAAATGTTAAAACATATGAGGGATCTATCCACATGATATTGGTGGAGCTTCAAACTAGGAGGACTGGAGATATTAAACCTCCTGTCCACCGGTCTCCCACCACTTAGCTCAAGTACCTCCCCTATCGTTAAAGGAAATGGTACTAGTCCTGATTTGCTATGACCTTGAGGTACTTGAGAGCATACCCAACAATCTGTTTGATTTAACACGCTACCCACTAAGGAGTGATAGTCACTCAAGGGATGCCGGTCCATGTGGATATTAAAACTGGATTGGCATTTCTTAATGCACCCATCCTCGACTACGCTGTCACAGAGCCTACAGATACAGTTTTCTTCAGCTAACAATCCTTCACAATTCCTTCTATTGTCAATGCTATCGGATCGTTTTCTGATACTCGCCTTTGCTTGTTGATTATGTTGTTCTCGGAAAACTACGCCTCCATCTCTGTCATCAGAACCCATTCCAGAACCTCTCTCGACCTCCATGGTACTCTCGCCGGAACAGACTGCTCTGGTCAACATCATGGTCAACAGGAAAATCCGGATCACAGTCTCTTGGGGCAAGTCCATCTTATAGGAGGAAACGAAGAAGAATGAGAAGGGGGGGAAAATAATTTGAGGGAGAGGGGATGGGAAGTTGGAGAAAAACAATAAAAGGGAACAGGGAATCGACAACTGCTTTTGATCTTGTGATTTTCAATGCTCAGGTGCCGCCTCAGTCCTCCTGGAACAGACACTCCAGTGATACAACGTCCTCTACCGTCTGTTCCTTATCACGGGACCTCTCTGGATCAGCAACCTTCTTACAATGGGACGAATGAACCCAAGTCTCTCTCTCGGCAACTTTCAATGCTGTAGTGCTAGTCAATAAGACTTGGTATGGTCCTTCCCATCTGTCAATAAGGCAACCTGAGCGTAGAAAATTTCGTATCATTACATACTCCCCAGGTTCAATGTCATGACAATTACTATCTGGTAAATCAGGAATCACCAACTTCAAATTATTATTTTGATTCCTTAGCTGTTTACTCATATTAACCAGGTACTTTACAGTCACTTCATTGTTACACTTCAAATCATCCTGAGGGTTAATCATAACATGCGGTTGTCGACCAAACAAGATTTCAAAAGGGGACAGATTAAGAGGGGACCTGGGAGTGGTTCTGATGCTGTACAGTACAATGGGTAAAGCTTCTGGCCATGTCAATCCTGTTTCTGCCATAACTTTGCTCAAATTATTTTTAATAGTGCTATTCACTCTTTCCTCCTTCGCACTCGCCTGTGGACGGTATGGAGTGTGCAGCTTGCTATCAATTCCCATCAACTTACACATTCCTTGAAAGACATCACCTGTAAAATGGGTACCCCTATCACTTTCGATAATTCTAGGGATACCATATCTACATACAAATTCCTGCACAATTTTCTTAGCAGTAAACATAGCGGTATTTGTGGCCGCCGGGAATGCTTCAACCCAATTTGAGAACACATCTATACAAACAAGTACATATTTCAAATTTCGACAAGGGGGTAATTGAATGAAGTCAATCTGTATTGCCTGGAAAGGACCGCCTGCAGGTGGGATATGAGATGGTTCTGTTGGTATTGCCTTTCCGATATTCTTTCTCAAACAGGTAAGGCATGACATTGCTCTCTTACTTGCATGAGATGAAAATCCTGGGGCGCACCAATATGCTCTTACCAACTTGCACATTCCTTCCTTGCCCAGATGAGTCAGCCCGTGAGCTGCCTCAGCTAAACATGGAAGATATGCTCTGGGGGCCACCGGTTTACCTTGTCCATCCGTCCAGAGTCCTGAGGACTCCTGGCCATATCCCTTCGCCTTCCAGACTGCCTTTTCCTGTGTGGAACACAAATTTTGCATTTCACACAACTTCTGTGTGTTGATGGTATTAAATACCATCAGTTGTGTGGTGTCTGTCTGTCTGGGGGTACCAGCTGCTAACTTAGCTGCTTCGTCTGCTCGGCTGTTACCAAGTGATACTGGGTCCTGGCTATATGTGTGTGCTTTACACTTGATAACAGCCACTCTGTCGGGTTCCTGTATCGCTGTTAGAAGCCTTTTGATGTGAGCTGCATGCGCTACCGGTGTACCAGCTGCCGTCATGAAATTTCTGAGGCGCCATAGGGCTCCGAAATCATGGACTACCCCGAATGCGTATCTAGAGTCGGTGTAGATATTGGCTGATTTGCCCTTAGCCAATTCACATGCTCTGGTTAGGGCGACCAGTTCAGCAACCTGGGCTGAGTGAGGTGGGCCTAGCGGTTCCGCTTCTATGGTGCCTTGGTCATCTACGACTGCGTATCCAGTACACAAGTCTCCCGAGTCTGACTGTCTGTGACAACTACCGTCCGTGTAGAAAGTTAGATCTACATTTTCCAGCGGGTTGTCACTGATGTCAGGCCTTGCGGTAAAATTTTGGGTCAAATATTCCATACAATCATGTGTGTCCTCCTGTGTGTTAAATTCTCCTTCCCCACCACTCTCATCCTCCACCCTTTGTGCCTGTCCAGGCACACCTGGGAGATATGTTGCAGGATTTAATGCACTGCATCTCCTTATGGTGATGTTTACGGGGGCCATTAGTGCCAATTCCCATCTTGTAAACCGCGCTGATGAGACGTGCCTGGTTTGGGCAGAATTTACCAAGGCTGACACTGCATGTGGTGTATGAATTGTGAGGTTGTGACCTAGCACTACATCTTCGCTTTTCGTTACTAGCAATGCTATCGCAGCGACGCTTCGCAAGCATGTGGGGAGGGATCGCGCTACCGTGTCTAGCTGAGCGCTGTAGTATGCTACTGGCCTGCTGGCATCACCGTGCTTTTGGGTTAAGACGCCTGCCGCGCAACCAGCACTTTCTGTTCCGTACAGCTCAAAGGGTTTCCCATAGTCTGGCATACCTAATGCTGGTGCCTGCGTTAGGCACTGTTTAAGTCTCTCAAATGCCATCTCGGACTCGTCTGTATGCGAAATCCGATCAGGTTTGTTTGAGGAGACCATCTCCTGCAGAGGTAACGCTAGAATGGAAAACCCTGGGATCCAGTTACGGCAATACCCACACATTCCTAAAAATGTTCTGATCTGTTGCTGGGTTTTTGGCAGAGTCATGTCTCTAATTGCTTGAATTCTATCAGTGGTCAGGTGTCTCAGTCCTTGTGTTAGACAGTGTCCCAAATATTTTACCTTAGTTTGGCATAATTGCAACTTGTCTTTGGAAACCTTGTGTCCTGTGTCTGAAAGATGAAACAGGAGCTGTTTCGTATCCTTCAGGGATGCTTCCAATGAATCAGAACACAGTAGTAGATCATCCACGTACTGTATTAATACTGATCCACTCTCTGGTTGGAAAGACTGTAAACAATCATGCAAAGCCTGGGAAAATATACTTGGACTGTCTATGAAACCTTGTGGTAATCGAGTCCATGTGTATTGGACTCCTCTGTATGTGAATGCAAACAAATATTGGCTGTCAGGGTGCAGAGGTACCGAAAAGAAAGCGGAGCAGAGGTCAATAACAGTGAAAAATTTCGCAGTGGGAGGGATTTGCATAAGGATGACAGCTGGATTTGGCACTACGGGGAACTGACTCTCAACTATTTTGTTGATCCCCTTAGATCCTGCACTAGCCGGTAACCCCTCCCCCCACTCTTTTTCACAGGGAAGATGGGACTATTGGCAGTGCTGGACGTTCTTACCAGAATACCCTGTTGTAGCAAGCGCTCTATTACGGGATACACTCCTAACTCCACCTCTGGCTTCAGAGGGTACTGTGGGATTTTTGGAGCTATCCTACCATCTTTTACTTGTACAACTACTGGAGCTACGTTTGCCATTAATCCAGTGTCCTGTCCATCTTTAGTCCAAAGTGACTCTGGTATCTGGGATGTCATTTCTTCTACTTTGGATGGAGTCCTATTTGTCATAATGGTATGTGACATTAATTTTGATGGGGAGTCTAACATGTCTCGCACTTCCTGAGCGTGATTCTCAGGTATGTCCAAGAATACACCTTCAGGAGTACAATAAATGACGCACCCCATTTTACACAATAAGTCTCTTCCCAGGAGATTAGTCGGTGCCGATGCAGCCAGCAAAAAGGAATGCTTGGTATGTAAAGGCCCTACTGTAATCTCGGCTGGTTTGCTAACAGGGTAGTGCTGGACTACTCCCGTTACCCCTATGGCTGGAATTGTCTTACCAGTGGTTCTCATGCCCACTGTCGAATTTATCACTGATTTGGCCGCCCCTGTGTCTACAAGAAAGTTTAATGATTTACCAGCTACATTGATTGCAATTTCAGGTTCACTCCCAAGGCTTGCAATCAATTTTACTGGCTGCAGATTACAGGTATGGCTACACCCCTATTGGGTATGGTGACCTCCCTGAATCCCGCTGGCAGCAACTACTTGTGAAGGGGTTAAATGGGAACTGCCAGGAGTTTGCCAGTCTCTGTTCGGGGGGTATCTTTTTGTTTCTCCTGCATGTGGCTCATAACTCCGTCTCTGCGGACCTTGCTCCCAATGTCGTGTGTCGTGTCGTTGTCTAGGGGGTTGGTAAGATCTTTGCAAATTTTTCGCTCTACAGTCTCGTGCTATGTGTCCCTGTTTATGACAAAAATAACATGTTACCACATTTGACTTACCCACAGGGTTTGGTGATATAAACACAGGCTGTTTTGTGGTCAGGGCCTGTATACTTACTGACATTAACTTATCACCTTGCGACTCCCTGTGTCTGGTGATATTCCGGTCGTGATCAATAGCAGCCTCTCTCAAAGTAGCCACTGACAGACCTCGCCAACATGGTTGCGTGGTCTGTACCCTTGTCTTTAATGCTTCTTTTAAACCATCCATTAGCACAGATACTGCTACTTCTTGATGGTTTGCATTGGTCCTAATGTCCTCTATGCCAGTGTACTTTGCCATTTCTAATAATGCCCGGTGAAAATAATCAGCAGCTGTTTCTGTCTCTTTTTGTTTAATGGAAAAAATTCTATTCCATTTGGCTACAGCTGGGAAATACTCCTTTAACTGTAAATTTATTCTTTTTACGTTATCTTTGTTGTACACATCTGTAAGAGGTACATCCAGATCCAATCCACAGTCAGCTAAAAATTGAGCTGAGTCGACATTGGAGGGTAAACATGCCCTCAGCAATATCTGCCAGTCTTTGTTATTGGGCTCTAAAGTGTTTCCTAGGTCTCTGATGTATTTTTGGCTAGCAACTAAGTCTTTTCTGGGGTCAGGGAATTCAGACACTATGGTCCTTAATTCCATTCTGGAAAATGGGATATACATGGCAATGTTCCTGATAGGAGTGACTCCTGATGTGTCAGTTTTCCCATTTGGAACAGCTATTACCCTAACAGGATTAAGTCTACTAACATCATTCTGTGTAGATTCTACAGCCTGTGGTGAAATGGTTTCAGCATAGTGTAAGGTGCCGTACTTACCCGTTGATACGACCTCACCTGTCCCTCCGCTAGGGGGCTTTGTTACTAATCTTATGGGTTGGGCCGTGCCTACTGTCGTTTCTGATATAGTGGCTGCTAGAGAGAGCGCCGATATTGTTGCCGATTCGTCCTCTTGATCACACTCCTGGGGAAAGTTCAAAACAGGGTACAACTTGCACGGGTTAATGCTTGCATTGGTTAACTTATTAACATTATCCTTAACATTTATACAGTTGCTAAGTGCCTGTTTGTTACCCCCTGATGCGTCATTCTCCGCAACCAATTTCTCTCCTGATATGTATGGTGGCGGCGGGGCCGTGGCTATCAGTTTCCTGATAGGGCCAGATCCCGCCGCCAGAGCCAATCCTCTCTGTATTTCACCCTCCTGTTGCCATAGCTGCAAATAATCATAATGTTGGATTTGTCTCTTTGTTGATTTAATGAGACATATCCTCCTCCTTAAATTCATTAACACTTCTGGGCTGAAGCTACCTACTCTTGGGAATTTCTCCCCGTCATGTACTGTCATTCTCTCCCATTCATCACATAAAATTTCTGTATGTAAACCATATTTTTCACACATTACATACCTTGCCGACCCGACTGGTCGGTTTACTGAATCAACCCGAACCGAGGTTGATCGCCCCCTTCCTGAACAACTGGCCCCCATAATTTGCAGGTGTTGCTTGCTCTACCTCTGACCTTTATCTCAGGGTCTTCAGCGAACCCTTACAAAAAACCAAAATATTAAAAGATAGGTTGACGGTGAAGTTTACCGAGCACCTCACTCACTCGCCCACGCCGACCAATACGCCCACACACTGATATAGCGCTGGCGTACTCGACCCAGGGCCCCTATGAACCTCTATTTACTGGAACATGCGAGAGATATCCGAAGAACACTTACTCTTTCCAGTAACTATTGGTTGTTGGACAATTCCTGAGTGACCAGCGAACTTCCCTTCAGAAAATAAAAAATTACACAAATAACGTCAGAATGTACAAATAGTTTTATGACCGGGTTTGTACACAAATGGTACTGGTCAGACTAACTTAATGCACACAATTACGTGCGGTACAATCGTTCAGCACATAAGCAACTAATCTTATGTACGGAGCGACCAGTGGAATCGACATTCAGCAGCTGCGAATTCCTTCAGCCTGAGCTTTTTATGGCCTATATGGGTGTCGCACCAACCCTTCTTGGTGTTGTGCCTTGTCTCTATAGCGGACTTCCTTGTCTGCTGTACTTGGACCTCCTGGTCTGTTATGCGACCTCCTGGTCTGACCTCCTGGTCTGTTACAGTATGACCTCCTGGTCTGCTACACTCTAATGCTCAAATTTTATGTTTAACCAGAGATGCCTCCCTAGCCACCACGTATGTCACTTACACGTATGTACTTCACGAGAACTCGATGATTTCTGTGGTTCAATCCCCAAAATTGTAAAAACAAACACTCACTCACCACATACACACTTTTGTTTCTATTTCTATTTCTGCGCAGAAATTTTTCTTTAGACCAGATGTGTTGTAAATTTGGAGAAGGATCTGTTAATTTAAATTTCGGATTTAAAATAGATTTGCGCTATTTATCGCCTGTTGCGCTATTTATCGCTTGTTGCGCTATTTATCGCCTGTTGCGATATTTATCGCTTATTGCGCTATTTATCGCTTATTGTGCTATTTAAAAATCAACACTATCGTGTGATTTGAGTTACGTGGGCGTACCCAGACGCTCCGTTGCATAATTTACGCTGCGTGCGTCGGCCTTTGCGTACGCGAGTCTCAGCCTTTTGTTAGAGACACGTGTATACAAAACCAATGTCCACCGTAACACAACTAACACGTTTTATCAATGTAGATGATCCTCAGTCGTCTACCGTGCAACACACCAATCTCTCCTTTTACCTTTAGGTAGAGCTGCGTGTGTGCTTTACACTTTATCCCTTAACGCATTACTTTTACACTTTAACTATGAAATAGCGACAAATCTCTCTTAGCACGTTTTATCAATTATAAAATGGCAAACAGGAGAGTGATATATGAAAATACACGAATGAAAAAGAAATGCAGATATGCGTGTGTGCGTACGCAAGATAGAAATAAACAGTTTTAAAAGACACTAGTGTGTTGTTCTTACCTCCGGTTCCCGGATTCCTTCAGCACCCTTTACTAAGCGAAACAGACGCTTATCCCGTCAGCACTGCGAAGAATATGATCTCCCGCCCTTTGCTGATGGATAATGTCTGCTGAAATTACCTAGCAGAGATATGTGAAGGACAGGACGAGCCGCCAATTGATAAAGCTAAATATTTATCTTATTTAAAACCCTTTGTGAGGTCTAAGAACACTGTACGCTATTTGCGTATGGAGTACCGTAAGGGTACGCTCGTTGCGTAACAATCGCTTAGCCGTGGTCGAGACGCTCAAGCGTCACGTTCGCTCACGGCCAAGAGATCACAGGCAGGCACGCTATTGGCTGCTGACTAACGTAATGGTTCGCTATAGCGTAACGGACGCTGTATCGGGAGCGGGCTGCTCAAGCGATACAGACGCTCACGAGAATACGCTGTTGGTATCGGGCACACTTATAGGTGAGCGACTACCGTAATGCTACGCTATCAGCGTAGCGGACGCTCGAGACCACGAGGAGATCACGAGCGGCGCCGACGCTCACAATGTTAAACCTTTATGTCTAAACCACAAACAATGTAATTTGCTGTAAAACCTTAGTGTAGAGATAGGGTGTAAATGCAACACTGTATAACCTTATTAACTCAAAAGCTGTTCGAGCGTCACCGACGCTCTGAGAATACTTAACACTATAAGAAATACACAAATACCGTGCTTAGGGTCCAACGCCTAATATATATATTATGAATGTTATACTTGCAAAAGAATTAATACAATACAAGTCATACACTACAATATAACATAGACTAACTAACCAGGTAACTACACAGTAAATACAATACAAGTACGTTTAAGAGAAAATGAGAGAAAGAGAAGAGAGAGAGAGAAAGATATGGCCCATAATAACAAGAAAAGACAATATGATTACGGAGAAAACTTACGCACAAAGGAAACGATCGCATGCGCCTCTGGACATCCAGCTCCCGATTTTCAGCAATGATAACCGATGAAGAGTGAGTGCTGGATGTGATCGGCCTGTCTATTTATGCCCCACACACAATACAATTCAATGGTCCCTACAATCTCATTGTTCATTGGACACAGGAATTCGTCTTCGCATTATAACAAAAGGTCATAGGTTGATTCATACAGGTGGGCTGTGACTATTTCCAACAGCTCAGGTGGGAGGGAAACTGGGTTTCCCGCCGCATGGATAAGTAAGTGCAAATACAGTAAATGTTCATAAACTTCTTATGTCCATAACTATTCGCACGAGCGATTGATCCGCTTCAAACCAACACCGGAATATTGCTAATTAAATACTCTTCCGATGGATACTAAACACCACTGTATTACTCCTGTCTGACCCTTCGTATCAAACAATGAGGGATCTCTCTGTCCAGGAACATACTACATTAACTAAACTTTCAGACTCTATCAAAGGGACCATAATCTACAAAATGCATTATATGGTGAAAATATGTAACGAAAGAGTCGCCCGCTAGACGCACACAATCTCTACCGTAAATGCGCATACCGTGCGCCTGCGGGTGCCCGCAACAGCGAGTATGCGCACGCACGGGAGAGCGCACGCATGCGCAGCAGGGACACATATGAGGTGCAAATATGGCAGTGTGCATCGTGATATTTTTCTGACTTTGACAGCTTACATGATTCTCCGCCCAGCGAAGAATTCTGGTGGCTTCCGCCATCGCCACTCTGCTCCTTGTGCCGCCTTGGCGGTTTACATGAACTAGTGCGGTGACGTTGTCTGACTGGATCAGAACTGGTTGGTCGCGAAGTAAGGTCTCCGCTTGACATAGGGCGTTGTATATGGCCCTTAGCTCCAGGATGTTGATGTGAAGACAAGTCTCCTGACTTGACCAAAGACCTTGGAAATTTCTTCCCTGTGTGGCTGCTCCCCAACCTCGGAGGCTCGCGTTCGTGGTCACCAGGATCCAGTCCTGAATGCCGAACCTGCGGCCCTCTAGAAGGTGAGCACTCTGCAGCCACCACAGGAGAGATACCCTGGCCCTGGGGGACAGGGTGATCAACTGATGAATCTGTAGATGTGACCCGGACCACTTGTCCAGTAGGTCCCATTGCAAGATCCTCGCATGGAACCTGCCGAAGGGAATGGCCTCGTATGATGCCACCATCATTCCCAGGACTCGAGTGCAGTGATGCACTGACACCTGTTTTGGTTTCAATAGGTTCCTGACCAGAGTCATGAGTTCCTGGGCCTTTTCTATCGGAAGATAAACCCTTTTCTGGTCCGTATCCAGAATAATGCCCAAGCAAAGTCAGACGAGTCGTAGGAACCAACTGCGACTTCGGGATATTGAGAATCCAGCCGTGTTGCTGTAACACCTTCAGTGAAAGTTATACGCTGTTCAGCAACTGCTCTCTTGATCTCGCTTTTATGAGGAGATCGTTCAAGTACGGGATAATTGTGACACCTTGCTTTCGCAGGAGCACCATAATTTCCGTCATTACCTTGGTGAAAATTCTCGGAGAAAATTCTGGAGAGACCAAACGGCAACGTCTGAAATTGGTAATGACAATACTGTACCGCAAATCTTAGGTACGCCTGATGAGGTGGATAAATGAGTACATGAAGGTATGCATCCTTTATGTCCAGAGATATCATAAAATCCCCCCCTTCTAGGCTGGCGATGACCGCTCTTAGCGATTCCATCTTGAACTTGAACCTTTTCAAGTATAGGTTCAGGGATTTTAAATTTAATATGGGTCTGACCAAACCGTCCGGTTTTGGGACTACAAACAGGGTCGAATAATTTCCATTTCCTTGTTGAAGCAGGGGAACCTTGACCACCACCTGTTGAAGATACAATTTGTGAATTGCATTTAACACTATCTCCCTTTCCTGGGGAGAAGATGGTAGGGCCGATTTGAAAAACCGGCGAGGAGGCACCTCTTCGAATTTCAGCTTGTAACCCTGAGAAACAATTTCTATTGCCTAGGGATCCACCTGCGAATGAACCCAGATGTGGCTGAAAACTCGAAGACGTGCCCCCAACTGGGCGGACTCCTTTAGCGGAGCCCCAGCGTCATGCGGTGGATTTTGTAGAGGCCGGGGAGGACTTCTGTTCCTGGGAACTAGCTGTGTTGTGCAGCTTCTTCCCTCTGCCCTTACCTCTGGCAAGAAAGGACACACCTCGTACTTTCTTGTTTCTCTGTGATCGAAAGGACTGCATTTGATAATGTGGTGCTTTCTTAGGCTGTGAGGGAATATAAGGCAAAAAATTTGATTTACCAGCTGTAGCTGTGGAGACTAGGTCCGAGAGACCTTCCCCAAACAATTCCTCACCCCTGTAAGGTAAAACCTCCATATACCTTTTTGAGTCGGCATCACCTGTCCATTGCCGGGTCCATAGGACTCGTCTAGCAGAAATTGACATAGCGTTTATTCTAGAACCCAGTAGACTAATGTCACTTTGAGCATCTCTTATATATAGGACAGCATCTTTTATATGCCCTATGGTCAATAACATAGCATCCTTATCTAGGGTCTCAATCTCTGCTGATAAGGTATCTGTCCATGCTGCCACCGCGCTACAACCCCGGCCGACGCAATTGCCGGTCTGAGTAAGGTACCAGAATGTGTGTAAATGGACTTTAGGGTAACCTCCTGCTTGCGGTCAGCATGGTCCCTGATGGTAGCCGTATCCTGGGATGGCAGCGCTACCTTTTTGGATAAGCGTGTCAATGCTTTATCCACCCTAGGGGAGGATTCCCACCGTATCCTGTCCATTGGCGGGAAAGGATACGCCATAAGAATCCTTTTGGGAATCTGCAGCTTTTTGTCTGGAGATTCCCAAGCTTTTTCACATAATTCGTTCAACTCATGTGAGGGGGGAAAGGTTATCTCAGGTTTCTTTCCCTTATAGATGTGTACCCTCGTGTCAGGGACAGGGGACTCTGTGATGTGCAAAACATCTTTTATTGCAATAATCATATATCGAATACATTTAGCCAATTTTGGCTGTAACTTTGCATCATCGTAGTCGACACTGGAGTCAGAATCCGTGTCGGTATCTGTGTCAACTATTTGGGATAGTGGGCGCTTTTGAGACCCCGAAGGTCCCTGCGACATAGGGACAGGCATGGGTTGACTCCCTGACTGTTCCCTAGCTTCAGCTTTGTCTAATCTCTTGTGTAATAAGTTTACATTAGCACTTAAAACATTTCACATATCCATTCAGTCAGGTGTCGGCGTTGTCGATGGAGACACCACATTAATTTGCTCCTGCTCCTCTCTAGGAGAGCCTTCTACCTCAGACATGTCGACACACGTGTACCGACACACCATACACTCAGGGAATCCTCTTATCTGAGGACAGTTCCCCAACAAGGCCCTTTGGAGAGACAGAGAGAGAGAGTATGCCAGCACACACCCCAGCGCTATATGACCCAGGAAAAAAACACAATAATTTTATGTTTACCCAGTAGCGCTGTATTTCCATATATATATGCGCCTAATTATGTGCCCCCCTCTTCTTTAAGACCCTCTTTCTACCGTGGTATAAGCAGGGGAGAGTCCGTGGAGCTTCCCCTCAGCGGTGCTGTGGAGAAAATGGTGCTGGTGAGTGCTGAGGGAGAAGCCCCACCCCCTCAGCGACGGGCTTCTGTCCCGCTCAAATATAGTAAAAAAAATGGCGGGGGCTCTTATATATATATATACAGTGCCTAGCTGCATATATATTTATTTTGCCAAAGAGAGGTCTATATTGCTGCCCAGGGAGTCCCCCCTGAGCCCTTCACCCTTACACTGACTGCCGTGTGTGAGGTGTATGGGAGCAATGGAGCACAGCTTTACTGCTGTGCGTTACCTCAGTGAAGATCATGAAGTCTTCCGCCGCCTCTGAAGTCTTCTTTTCTTCTCATACTCACCCGGCTTCTATCTTCCGGCTCTGCGAGGGGGACGGCGGCGCGGCTCTGGGACGGACGGCGAGGGTGAGACCTGCGTACCGATCCCTCTGGAGCTAATGCTGTACAGTAGCCTAAGAAGCAGAGCCTATCAACTCACAGAAGTAGGTGTGCATCTCTCCCCTCCGCCCCTCGATGCAGGGAGTCTGTTGCCAGCAGGCTCCCTGAAAATAAAAAAATCTAACAAATATACTTTCTGTCAGGAAACTCAGGAGAGCTCCCTGAAAAGCACCCAGTCTCCTCTGGGCACAGTAGTAAACTGAGGTCTGGAGGAGGGGCATAGAGGGAGGAGCCAGTGCACACCCAGATCTAAAGTCTTTCTTTAAGTGCCCATGTCTCCTGCGGAGCCCGTCTATCCCCCATGGTCCTTACGGAGTCCCCAGCATCCTCTAGGACGTAAGAGAAAAATTATGCTGGCAGAAAAATCCAATTGAGTGATTAAACAGCTCCAGAGCTGCTCTGTAAGGCAAGTAAAAGGGTGTGGGCCCTGCAGCACTACCTGTAGTTTGCATTGTGCATTGGAAGCCTAGTTTGCTGTCTGTTTCCACTTCTTTTTTCTTGAGCCCCTCCCGTCTATACCCTTGTGCACTATCCTGACTTCTCCTCCCGTAAGCTTACTTTGTGCCTTCCAATGCACAATGCAAACTACAGGTAGTGCTGCAGGGCCCACACCCTTTTACTTGCCTTACAGAGCAGCTCTTGAGCTGTTACAGTGCCCAGCTGCTGCAAGAAATCAGCGTGAATGCTTCAGGGGCTGGGGCATGGCCAACATGAGCCCCACACCGAAGGAGGGTGGGGGTGTTTAATGCGAACTAGGGGTCTTGCACAATGCGAACTACAGGTAGTGCTGCAGGGCCCACACCCTTTTACTTGCCTTACAGAGCAGCTCTGGAGCTGTTACAGTGCCCAGCTGCTGCAAGAAATCAGCTTGAATGCTTCAGGGGCTGGGGCATAGCCAACATGAGCCCCACACCGACGGAGGGTGGAGGTGTTTAATGCAAACTAGGGGTCATCCAAGTGCCGCAAAAGGCCGCCATGCCCTGCACGCCCCTTTTCTCTTTTCATATGCAGACGAGGGTTGAAGCCAACTTTGACCCACTGCTTGGATGACATCGCCATATGCAAATCCATCTGCTGCAGGCCTTCCCCCAGGAATGCTTGCACTAGTTGTTGCATTTGGTTTGTTGTTTGGGGGTGCTTCAGTATTAGGCAGCCTTCTGCCCTCCCATGTTCATCTGAAAATATGTGTTCTCCCTGCAGTTGTTGTCCCCAGATGAGAGTTCCCTTGTGCTGCCTCAGTTGAATCTCCTTTACTTGACAGAGATGTGCCTGAGCAGCGGCCCTCCCCAGCCCTATCCCAAATCATACTTATTTTGCATAGGAGATGCCATGGTCATGAAGACTGTTCTCCCAGGGTGCGGTTCATTCATTGCATTCTGGGTATGCTGACCCCTGTGATTTCCCCAAATGTGGGAAACTCGACTGCATTATTTAATGCGAACTAGGGGTCATCCAAGCACCGCAAAAGGCCACCATGCCCTGCATACCCCTTTTCTCTTTTCATAAGCAGACGAGGTTTGAAGCCAACTTTGACCCACTGCTTGGATGACATCACTTGCTGCCTTTCCAATGAAGCAAGTTTAATTTAATAATAGGTGAAAAACCATCCCTACAAAGGTGTTAATCAGATACTTGGCTTTGTGGACACTTTTCAGAGCACAAATTTGTTAGCATAAAAATAAAGCCAGAAAATGAAGAGCTGTTTAATCACTCAATTGGATTTTTCTGCCAGCATATTTCTTTTTCTCTGCAACCCACTGCTAAATTGTGCTTCGTGGCTGTTTTTTTTATAAAATCACTTAATCAAATCTAACTCTGATTACATCAGAGAAGGCCAGGTACCCTACACCATAAGAGGTGGTTTGAAATTTTTACTTGTCTACTTAAAGATCACCAAAATCTGATAACGAGGTCAATTACGTCCCTAGGTGGGATTGAACCACCAACCTTTTGGTTAACAACTGAACACGCTAACTGTTTGCGCCTCAGAGACACTTTGCAAAAGTACATACTGACAAAGGTTAATAAGCATTCATCTAGAACGTTTCCTAGAAAAACTTTAAAAAGTCAATAATCTGGAGAGTTTTTGTAAGATGTTCCTTCCATCAACCAATGAAGAAACACATTGGTACTTCCCCATGATGAGTGAGTGCTTCAGGATCTCTTGCACTTACATGTGCAGCAAAGGACTACAATGGAAGCATGCTGGGCCTATAACCCAGAGGTAGGCAGATTGCAACTGTCCTCTGCTATATGCATTTTTTTTGTTAATTAAAGTAATCCAAAACTGGGATTGATATTTTGGCTCTTTTATTTTTACTTAAAGTACAATAACTTTTACTGTTTTAATTTGTTTTAATAGTATATTGACAGTATTGTTTTCTTTCAAAAATCCAATTAATTTTCTTTACCCGATTATTAAAATGGTAATTGACAAAAACAATCTACATTGTCACCAGAAGAGCAGTACAAAATGTACAAGTGATATATTAAAATCATCTTTCCAGCTTGAATTTCAATGATGCCTTGGTGCAACAATTTTGTGAGAAACATCTTCACCCATAAAGAAAGATTTTCTTAATTCCTTACCTGTGTGCTGATTAGATATCACCTTGTTTTCACATTAAACAGACTTCCCCATGAGGAAGCAGCAAGGATGCAGTGACGTTTATGTTTCCTGGTGTCAACCTGTATTATTTCAGTAGACATTGAAATGAGGATGCATCTTGCTGCCTTTCCAATGAAGCAAGTTTAATTCAGTAATAGGTGAAAAACCATTCCTACAAAGGTGTTAATCAGAGACTTGGCTTTGTGGACACTTTTCAGAGAGCAAATTTGTTAGCATAAACATAAAATCAGAAAATGAAGAGCTGTTTAATCACTCAATTGGACTTTTCTGCCAGCATAATTTTTTTTCTCTGCAACCCACTGCTAAATTGTGCTTCCTAGCTGTTTTTTATAAAATCACTTAATCAAATCTAATTCTGATTACATCAGAGAAGGCCGGGTACCCTACACCATAAGAGGGGGTTTGAAATTTTGACTTGTCTACTTAAAGATCACCAAAATCTGATAACAAGGTCTATTACGTCCCTGGGTGGGATTGAATCACCAACCTTTAGGTTAATAGCCATACACACTAACTGATTGCGCCACAGCGACACTTTGCAAAAGTACATACTGACAAAGGCTAATAAGCATTCATCTAGAACGTTTCCTAGAAAAACTTTAAAAAGTCAATAATCTGGAGAATTTTTGTAAGAAACACATTGGTACATTCCCATGTTGAGTGAGTGCTTCAGGATCTCTTGCACTTACATGGGCTATTAACCAAAAGGTTCCCACCCAGTGATGTAATTGACCTTGTGATCAGATTTTGGTGATCTTTAAGTAGACAAGTCAAAATTTCAAACCCCCTCTTATGGTGTAGGGTACCTGGCCTTCTCTGACGTAATCAGAGTTAGATTTAATTAAGGTGCACAAGGGAATAGAAGGGAGCGGTTTAAGAAAAGAGAAGTGGAAACAGACAGCAAACTAGGCTGGAGAGAGACCTGAGACAAAGAGATCTGAATTATACGAGAGCCGACCAGGGGAAACACAAATTATGCAGTCAAGTTTCCCACATTTGGGGAAATCGCAGGAGCAGCACACCCAGAGTGCAATGGGTGAGCCTTTCCCTGGGAGAAGCACCTTCCTGATCATAGTATCTCACCTGGCAGGTAAGTAGGAGTTGGGCTAGTGCTGGGGAGGGTCGCTGCTCGTGTACCCCCCTGTCAAGTGAAGGAGATCCAACTGAGGCAGCACAAGGGAACTCTCGAAAGAAGAACAAGGCTAGAGGAAGATCTGAGACAAAGAAATCTGACTTTTACCAGAGCTGACCAGAGGAAAGCACAAACACAGTACCCCACTACCACCAGGAAACATTAACGCCACTGCATCCTTGCTGCTTTCTCATGTGGAAGTCTATTTAATGTGAAAACAAGGTGATATCTAATTAGCACACAGAAAAGAAAATTAAGTGAATTTTTGAAAGAAAACAATACTGTCAATATACTATTAAAACAAATTAAAATGGTAAAAGTTATTGTACTTTAAGTAAAAATAAAAGAGCAAAAATATCAATCCCAGTTTTGGATTACTTTAATTAACAAAAAAAATGCATATAGCAGAGGATAGTTTCAATCTTTCTACCTCTGGGTTATGGGCCCAGCATGCTTCCATTGCAGTACTCTGCTGCACATGTAAGTGCAAGAGATCCTGAAGCACTCACTCATCATGGGAAAGTACCAATGTGTTTCTTCATTGGTTGATGGCAGAAACATCTTACAAAAACACTCCAGATTATTGACTTTTTAAAGTTTTTCTAGGAAACGTTCTAGATGATTGTTTATTAGCCTTTGTCAGTATGTAATTTTGCAAAGTGTCGCTGTGGCGCAATCAGTTAGTGTGTATGGCTATTAACCAAAAGGTTGGTGGTTCAATCCCACCCAGGGATGTAATTGACTTTGTTATCAGATTTTGGTGATCTTTAAGTAGACAAGTCAAAATTTCAAACCCCCTGTTATGGTGTTAGGTATTTAGACTTCTCTGATGTAATCAGAGTTAGATTTGATTCAGTGATTTTATAAAAACAGCTAGGAAGCACAATTTAGCAGTGGGTTGCAGAGAAAAAGAAATATGCTGGCAAAAAAATCCAATTGAGTGATTAAACAGCTCTTGGATGGTTTTTCACCTATTACTAAATTAAACTTGCTTCATTGGAAAGGCAGCAAGATGCATCCTCATTTCAATATCTACTGAAATAATACAGGTTGACACCAGGAAACATTAACGCCACTGCATCCTTGCTGCTTTCTCATGTGGAAGTCTGTTTAATGTGAAAACAAGGTGATATCTAATTAGCACACAGGTAAGGAATTAAGAAAATCTTTATTAAAGGGTGAAGATGTTTCTCACAAAATCGTTGCCCCAATGCATCATTGAAATTCAAGCTGGAAAGATGATTTTAATATATCACTTGTACATTTTGTATTGCTCTTCTGGTGACAATGTAGTTTGTTTTTGTCAATTACCATTTTAATAATCGGGTAAAGAAAATTAATTGGATTTTTGAAAGAAAACAATACTGTCAATATACTATTAAAACAAATTAAAATGGTAAAAGTTATTGTACTTTAAGTAAAAATAAAAGAGCAAAAATATCAATCCCAGTTTTGGATTACTTTAATTAACAAAAAAAAATGCATATAGCAGAGGATAGTTTCAATCTGCCTACCTCTGGGTTATGGACCCAGCATGCTTCCATTACAGTACTCTGCTGCACATGTAAGTGCAAGAGGTCCTGAAGCACTCACTTATCATGGGAAAGTTCCAATGTGTTTCTTCATTGGTTGATGGAAGAAACATCTTACAAAAACTCTCCACATTATTGACTTTTTAAAATGTTTCTAGGAAACGTTCTAGATGAATGCTTATTAGCATTTGTCAGTATGTACTTTTGCAAAGTGTCGCTGTGGCGCAATCAGTCTGTGTGTATGGTTATTAACCAAAAGGTTGGTGGTTCAATCCCACCCAGGGACGTAATTGACCTTGTTATCAGATTTTGGTGATCTTTAAGTAGACAAGTCAAAATTTCAAACCCCCTGTTATGGTGTAGGGTACCTGGCCTTCTCTGATGTAATCAGAGTTAGATTTGATTCAGTGATTTTATAAAAACAGCTAGGAAGCACAATTTAGCAGTGAGTTGCAGAGAAAAAGAAATATGCTGGCAAAAAAATCCAATTGAGTGATTAAACAGCTCTTCATTTTCTGGCTTTATTTTTATGCTAACAAATTTGTTCTCTGAAAAGTGTCCACAAAGCCAAGTCTCTGATTAACACCTTTGTAGGGATGGTTTTTCACCTATTACTAAATTAAACTTGCTTCATTGGAAAGGCAGCAAGATGCATCCTCATTTCAATGTCTACTGAAATAATACAGGTTGACACCAGGAAACATTAACGCCACTGCATCCTTGCTGCTTTCGCATGTGGAAGGCTGTTTAATGTGAAAACAAGGTGATATCTAATTAGCACACAGGTAAGGAATTAAGAAAATCTTTATTTAAGGGTGAAGATGTTTCTCACAAAATCGTTGCCCCAATGCATCATTGAAATTCAAGCTGGAAAGATGATTTTAATATATCACTTGTACATTTTGTATTGCTCTTCTGGTGACAATGTAGTTTGTTTTTGTCAATTACCATTATAAAAATAGGGTAAAGAAAATTAAGTGGATTTTTGAAAGAAAACAATACTGTCAATATACTATTAAAACAAATTAAAATGGTAAAAGTTATTGTACTTTAAAGTAAAAATAAAAGAGCAAAAATATCAATCCCAGTTTTGGATTACTTTAATTAACAATAAAAAATGCATATAGCAGAGGATAGTTTCAATCTGCCTACCTCTGGGTTATGGGCCCAGCATGTTTCCAATGCAGTACTCTGCTGCACATGTAAGTGCAAGAGATCCTGAAGCACTCACTCATCATAGGAAAGTACCAATGTGTTTCTTCGTTGGTTGATGGAAGAAACATCTTACAAAAACTCTCCAGATTATTGACTTTTTAAAGTTTTTCTAGGAAACGTTCTAGATGAATGCTTATTAGCCTTTGTCAGTATGTAAGTTTGCAAAGTGTCTCTGTGGCGCAATCGGTTAGTGTGTTTGGTTATTAATCAAAGGGTTGGTGGTTCAATCCCACCCAGGGATGTAATTGACCTTGTTATCAGATTTTGGTGATCTTTAAGTAGACTAGTCAAAATTTCAAACTCCCTCTTATGGTGTAGGGTACCTGGCCTTCTCTGATGTAATCAGAGTTAGATTTGATTAAGTGATTTTATAAAAAAACAGCTAGGAAGCACAATTTAGCAGTGGGTTGCAGAGAAAAAGAAATATGCTGGCAGAAAAATCCAATTGAGTGATGAAACTGCTCTTCATTTTCTGGCTTTATTTTTATGCTAACTAATTTGTTCTCTGAAAAGTGTCCACAAAGCCAAGTGTCTGATTAACATCTTTGTAGGGATGGTTTTTCACCTATTACTAAATTAAACTTGCTTCATTGGAAAGGCAGCAAGATGCATCCTCATTTCAATATCTACGGAAATAATACAGGTTGACACCAGGAAACATTAACGCCACTGCATCTTTGCTGTTTTCTCATGTGGAAGTCTGTTTAATGTGAAAACAAGGTGATATCTAATTAGCACACAGGTAAGGAATTAAGAAAATCTTTATTTAAGGGTGAAGATGTTTCTCACAAAATCGTTGCCCCAATGCATCATTGAAATTCAAGCTGGAAAGATGATTTTAATATATCACTTGTACATTTTGTATTGCTCTTCTGGTGACAATGTAGTTTGTTTTTGTCAATTACCATTTTAATAATCGGGTAAAGAAAATTAATTGGATTTTTGAAAGAAAACAATACTGTCAATATACTATTAAAACAAATTAAAATGGTAAAAGTTATTGTACTTTAAGTAAAAATAAAAGAGCACAAATATCAATCCCAGTTTTGGATTACTTTAATTAACAAAAAAAATGCATATAGCAGAGGATAGTTTCAATCTGCCTACCTCTGGGTTATGGACCCAGCATGCTTCCATTACAGTACTCTGCTGCACATGTAAGTGCAAGAGATCCTGAAGCACTCACTCATCATGGGAAAGTACCAATGTGTTTCTTCATTGGTTGATGGAAGAAACATCTTACAAAAACTCTCCAGATTATTGACTATTTAAAGTTTTTATAGGAAACGTTCTAGATGAATGCTTATTAGCCTTTGTCAGTAAGTACTTTTGCAAAGTGTCGCTGTGGCTCAATCAGTTAGTGTGTATGGCTATTAACCAAAAGGTTGTTGGTTCAACCCCACCCAGGGACATAATTGACCTTGTTATCAGATTTTGTTGATCTTTAAGTAGACAAGTCAAAATTTCGAAAACCGCTGTTATGGTGTAGGGTACCTGGCCTTCTCTGATGTAATCAGAGTTAGATTTGATTCAGTGATTTTATAAAAACAGCTAGGAAGCACAATTTAGCAGTGAGTTGCAGAGAAAAAGAAATATGCTGGCAAAAAAATCCAATTGAGTGATTAAACAGCTCTTCATTTTCTGGCTTTATTTTTATGCTAACAAATTTGTTCTCTGAAAAGTGTCCACAAAGCCAAGTCTCTGATTAACATCTTTGTAGGGATGGTTTTTCACCTATTACTAAATTAAACTTGCTTCATTGGAAAGGCAGCAAGATGCATCCTCATTTCAATGTCTACTGAAATAATACAGGTTGACACCAGGAAACATTAACGCCACTGCATCCTTGCTGCTTTCGCATGTGGAAGTCTGTTTAATGTGAAAACAAGGTGATATCTAATTAGCACACAGGTAAGGAATTAAGAAAATCTTTATTTAAGGGTGAAGGTGTTTCTCACAAAATCGTTGCCCCAATGCATCATTGAAATTCAAGCTGGAAAGATGATTTTAATATATCACTTGTACATTTTGTATTGCTCTTCTGGTGACAATGTAGTTTGTTTTTGTCAATTACCATTATAATAATAGGGTAAAGAAAATTAAGTGGATTTTTGAAAGAAAACAATACTGTCAATATACTATTAAAACAAATTAAAATGGTAAAAGTTATTGTACTTTAAGTAAAAATAAAAGAGCAAAAATATCAATCCCAGTTTTGGATTACTTTAATTAACAATAAAAAATGCATATAGCAGAGGATAGTTTCAATCTGCCTACCTCTGGGTTATGGGCCCAGCATGTTTCCAATGCAGTACTCTGCTGCACATGTAAGTGCAAGAGATCCTGAAGCACTCACTCATCATGGGAAAGTACCAATGTGTTTCTTCGTTGGTTGATGGAAGAAACATCTTACAAAAACTCTCCAGATTATTGACTTTTTAAAGTTTTTCTAGGAAACGTTCTAGATGAATGCTTATTAGCCTTTGTCAGTATGTAAGTTTGCAAAGTGTCTCTGTGGCGCAATCGGTTAGTGTGTTTGGTTATTAATCAAAGGGTTGGTGGTTCAATACCACCCAGGGATGTAATTGACCTTGTTATCAGATTTTGGTGATCTTTAAGTAGACAAGTCAAAATTTCAAACCCCCTCTTATGGTGTAGGGTACCTGGCCTTCTCTGATGTAATCAGAGTTAGATTTGATTAAGTGATTTTATAAAAAAACAGCTAGGAAGCACAATTTAGCAGTGGGTTGCAGAGAAAAAGAAATATGCTGGCAGAAAAATCCAATTGAGTGATTAAACAGCTCTTCATTTTCTGGCTTTATTTTTATGCTAACTAATTTGTTCTCTGAAAAGTGTCCACAAAGCCAAGTGTCTGATTAACATCTTTGTAGGGATGGTTTTTAACCTATTACTAAATTAAACTTGCTTCATTGGAAAGGCAGCAAGATGCATCCTCATTTCAATATCTACGGAAATAATACAGGTTGACACCAGGAAACATTAACGCCACTGCATCTTTGCTGTTTTCTCATGTGGAAGTCTGTTTAATGTGAAAACAAGGTGATATCTAATTAGCACACAGGTAAGGAATTAAGAAAATCTTTATTTAAGGGTGAAGATGTTTCTCACAAAATCGTTGCCCCAATGCATCATTGAAATTCAAGCTGGAAAGATGATTTTAATATATCACTTGTACATTTTGTATTGCTCTTCTGGTGACAATGTAGTTTGTTTTTGTCAATTACCATTATAATAATAGGGTAAAGAAAATTAAGTGGATTTTTGAAAGAAAACAATACTGTCAATATACTATTAAAACAAATTAAAATGGTAAAAGTTATTGTACTTTAAGTAAAAATAAAAGAGCAAAAATATCAATCCCAGTTTTGGATTACTTTAATTAACAATAAAAAATGCATATAGCAGAGGATAGTTTCATTCTGCCTACCTCTGGGTTATGGGCCCAGCATGTTTCCAATGCAGTACTCTGCTGCACATGTAAGTGCAAGAGATCCTGAAGCACTCACTCATCATGGGAAAGTACCAATGTGTTTCTTCGTTGGTTGATGGAAGAAACATCTTACAAAAACTCTCCACATTATTGACTTTTTAAAATGTTTCTAGGAATCGTTCTAGATGAATGCTTATTAGCCTTTGTCAGTAAGTACTTTTGCAAAGTGTCGCTGTGGCGCAATCAGTTAGTGTGTACGGCTATTAACCAAAAGGTTGGTGGTTCAATCCCACCCAGGGACGTAATTGACCTTGTTATCAGATTTTGTTGATCTTTAAGTAGACAAGTCAAAATTTCGAAAACCCCTGTTATGGTGTAGGGTACCTGGCCTTCTCTGATGTAATCAGAGTTAGATTTGATTCAGTGATTTTATAAAAACAGCTAGGAAGCACAATTTAGCAGTGGGTTGCAGAGAAAAAGAAATATGCTGGCAAAAAAATCCAATTGAGTGATTAAACAGCTCTTCATTTTCTGGCTTTATTTTTATGCTAACAAATTTGTTCTCTGAAAAGTGTCCACAAAGCCAAGTATCTAATTAACATCTTTGTAGGGATGGTTTTTCACCTATTACTAAATTAAACTTGCTTCATTGGAAAGGCAGCAAGATGCATCCTCATTTCAATATCTACTGAAATAATACAGGTTGACACCAGGAAACATTAACGCCACTGCATCCTTGCTGCTTTCTCATGTGGAAGTCTGTTTAATGTGAAAACAAGGTGATATCTAATTAGCACACAGGTAAGGAATTAAGAAAATCTTTATTTAAGGGTGAAGATGTTTCTCACAAAATCGTTGCCCCAATGCATCATTGAAATTCAAGCTGGAAAGATGATTTTAATATATCACTTGTACATTTTGTATTGCTCTTCTGGTGACAATGTAGTTTGCTTTTGTCAATTACCATTTTAATAATCGGGTAAAGAAAATTAATTGGATTTTTGAAAGAAAACAATACTGTCAATATACTATTAAAACAAATTAAAATGGTAAAAGTTAATGTACTTTAAGTAAAAATAAAAGAGCAAAAATATCAATCCCAGTTTTGGATTACTTTAATTAACAAAAAAAAAATGCATATAGCAGAGGATAGTTTCAATCTGCCTACCTCTGGGTTATGGACCCAGCATGCTTCCATTACAGTACTCTGCTGCACATGTAAGTGCAAGAGATCCTGAAGCACTCACTCATCATGGGAAAGTACCAATGTGTTTCTTCATTGGTTGATGGAAGAAACATCTTACAAAAACTCTCCACATTATTGACTTTTTAAAATGTTTCTAGGAATCGTTCTAGATGAATGCTTATTAGCCTTTGTCAGTAAGTACTTTTGCAAAGTGTCACTGTGGCGCAATCAGTTAGTGTGTAAGGCTATTAACCAAAAAGTTGGTGGTTCAATCCCACCCAGGGACTTAATTGATCTTGTTATCAGATTTTGGTGATCTTTAAGTAGACAAGTCAAAATTTCAAACCCCCTGTTATGGTGTAGGGTACCTGGCCTTCTCTGATGTAATCAGAGTTAGATTTGATTCAGTGATTTTATAAAAACAGCTAGGAAGCACAATTTAGCAGTGGGTTGCAGAGAAAAAGAAATATGCTGGCAGAAAAAATCCAATTGAGTGATTAAACAGCTCTTCATTTTCTGGCTTTATTTTTATGCTAACTAATTTGTTCTCTGAAAAGTGTCCACAAAGCCAAGTATCTGATTAACATATTTGTAGGGATGGTTTTTCACCTATTACTAAATTAAACTTGCTTCATTGGAAAGGCAGCAAGATGCATCCTCATTTCAATATCTACTGAAATAATACAGGTTGACACCAGGAAACATTAACGCCACTGCATCCTTGCTGCTTTCTCATGTGGAAGTCTGTTTAATGTGAAAACAAGGTGATATCTAATTAGCACACAGGTAAGGAATTAAGAAAATCTTTATTTAAGGGTGAAGATGTTTCTCACAAAATCGTTGCCCCAATGCATCATTGAAATTCAAGCTGGAAAGATGATTTTAATATATCACTTGTACATTTTGTATTGCTCTTCTGGTGACAATGTAGTTTGTTTTTGTCAATTACCATTTTAATAATCGGGTAAAGAAAAGTAATTGGATTTTTGAAAGAAAACAATACTGTCAATATACTATTAAAACAAATTAAAATGGTAAAAGTTATTGTACTTTAAGTAAAAATAAAAGAGCAAAAATATCAATCCCAGTTTTGGATTACTTTAATTAACAAAAAAAAAATGCATATAGCAGAGGATAGTTTCAATCTGCCTACCTCTGGGTTATGGACCCAGCATGCTTTCATAACAGTACTCTGCTGCACATGTAAGTGCAAGAGATCCTGAAGCACTCACTCATCATGGGAAAGTACCAATGTGTTTCTTCATTGGTTGATGGAAGAAACATCTTACAAAAACTCTCCACATTATTGACTTTTTAAAATGTTTCTAGGAATCGTTCTAGATGAATGCTTATTAGCCTTTGGCAGTAAGTACTTTTGCAAAGTGTCACTGTGGCGCAATCAGTTAGTGTGTAAGGCTATTAACCAAAAAGTTGGTGGTTCAATCCCACCCAGGGACTTAATTGATCTTGTTATCAGATTTTGGTGATCTTTAAGTAGACAAGTCAAAATTTCAAACCCCCTGTTATGGTGTAGGGTACCTGGCCTTCTCTGATGTAATCAGAGTTAGATTTGATTCAGTGATTTTATAAAAACAGCTAGGAAGCACAATTTAGCAGTGGGTTGCAGAGAAAAAGAAATATGCTGGCAGAAAAATCCAATTGAGTGATTAAACAGCTCTTCATTTTCTGGCTTTATTTTTATGCTAACTAATTTGTTCTCTGAAAAGTGTCCACAAAGCCAAGTATCTGATTAACATATTTGTAGGGATGGTTTTTCACCTATTACTAAATTAAACTTGCTTCATTGGAAAGGCAGCAAGATGCATCCTCATTTCAATATCTACTGAAATAATACAGGTTGACACCAGGAAACATTAACGCCACTGCATCCTTGCTGCTTTCTCATGTGGAAGTCTGTTTAATGTGAAAACAAGGTGATATCTAATTAGCACACAGGTAAGGAATTAAGAAAATCTTTATTTAAGGGTGAAGATGTTTCTCACAAAATCGTTGCCCCAATGCATCATTGAAATTCAAGCTGGAAAGATGATTTTAATATATCACTTGTACATTTTGTATTGCTCTTCTGGTGACAATGTAGTTTGTTTTTGTCAATTACCATTTTAATAATAGGGTAAAGAAAATTAAGTGGATTTTTGAAAGAAAACAATACTGTCAATATACTATTAAAACAAATTAAAATGGTAAAAGTTATTGTACTTTAAGTAAAAATAAAAGCTAAAATATCAATCCCAGTTTTGGATTACTTTAATGAACAAAAAAAAAATGCATATAGCAAAGGATAGTTTCAATCTGCCTACCTCTGGGTTATGGGCCCAGCATGCTTTCATTGCAGTACTCTGCTGCACATGTAAGTGCAAGAGATCCTGAAGCACTCACTCATCATGCGAAAGTACCAATGTGTTTCTTCATTGGTTGCTGGAAGAAACATCTTACAAAAACTCTCCAGATTATTGATTTTTTAAAGTTTTTCTAGGAAACGTTCTAGATGAATGCTTATTAGTCTTTGTCAGTATGGACTTTTTGCAAAGTGTCTCTGTGGCGCAATCGGTTAGTGTGTTCAGCTATTAATCAAAAGGTTGGTGGTTCAATCCCTCCCAGGGACATAATTGACCTTGTGATCAGATTTTGGTGATATTTAAGTAGACAAGTCAAAATTGCAAACCCCCTGTTATGGTGTAGGGTACCTGGCCTTCTCTGATGTAATCAGAGTTAGATTTGATTAAGTGATTTTATAAAAAAACAGCTAGGAAGCACAATTTAGCAGTGGGTTGCAGAGAAAAAGAATAATGCTGGCAGAAAAATCCAATTGAGTGATTAAACAGCTCTTCATTTTCTGGCTTTATTTTTATGATAACAAATTTGTTCTCTGAAAAGTGTCCACAAAGCCAAGTATCTGATTAACATCTTTGTAGGGATGGTTTTTCACCTATTACTAAATTAAACTTGCTTCATTGGAAAGGCAGCAAGATGCATCCTCATTTCAATATCTACGGAAATAATACAGGTTGACACCAGGAAACATTAACGCCACTGCATCTTTACTGTTTTCTCATGTGGAAGTCTGTTTAATGTGAAAACAAGGTGATATCTAATTAGCACACAAGTAAGGAATTAAGAAAATCTTTATTTAAGGGTGAAGATGTTTCTCACAAAATCGTTGCCCCAATGCATCATTGAAATTCAAGCTGGAAAGATGATTTTAATATATCACTTGTACATTTTGTATTGCTCTTCTGGTGACAATGTAGTTTGTTTTTGTCAATTACCATTTTAATAATCGGGTAAAGAAAATTAAGTGGATTTTTGAAAGAAAACAATACTGTCAATATACTATTAAAACAAATTAAAATGGTAAAAGTTATTGTACTTTAAGTAAAAATAAAAGAGCAAAAATATCAATCCCAGTTTTGGATTACGTTAATTAACAAAAAAAAATGCATATAGCAGAGGATAGTTTCAATCTGCCTACCTCTGGGTTATGGACCCAGCATGCTTCCATTACAGTACTCTGCTGCACATGTAAGTGCAAAAGATCCTGAAGCACTCACTCATCATGGGAAAGTACCAATGTGTTTCTTCATTGGTTGATGGAAGAAACATCTTACAAAAACTCTCCACATTATTGACTTTTTAAAATGTTTCTAGGAATCGTTCTAGATGAATGCTTATTAGCCTTTGTCAGTATGTACTTTTGCAAAGTGTCGCTGTGGCGCAATCAGTTAGTGTGTAAGGCTATTAACCAAAAGGTTGGTGGTTCAATCCCACCCAGGGACTTAATTGACCTTGTTATCAGATTTTGGTGATCTTTAAGTAGACAAGTCAAAATTTCAAATTCCCTGTTATGGTGTAGGGTACCTGGCCTTCTCTGATGTAGTTAGATTTGATTCAGTGATTTTATAAAAACAGCTAGGAAGCACAATTTAGCAGTGGGTTGCAGAGAAAAAGAAATATGCTGGCAGAAAAATCCAATTGAGTGATTAAACAGCTCTTCATTTTCTGGCTTTATTTTTATGCTAACTAATTTGTTCTCTGAAAAGTGTCCACAAAGCCAAGTATCTGATTAACATATTTGTAGGGATGGATTTTCATCTATTACTAAATTAAACTTGCTTCATTGGAAAGGCAGCAAGATGCATCCTCATTTCAATATCTACTGAAATAATACAGGTTGACACCAGGAAACATTAACGCCACTGCATCCTTGCTGCTTTCTCATGTGGAAGTCTGTTTAATGTGAAAACAAGGTGATATCTAATTAGCACACAGGTAAGGAATTAAGAAAATCTTTATTTAAGGGTGAAGATGTTTCTCACATAATAGTTGCCCCAATGCATCATTGAAATTCAAGCTGGAAAGATGATTTTAATGTATCACTTGTACATTTTGTATTGCTCTTCTGGTGACAATGTAGTTTGTTTTTGTCAATTACCATTTTAATAATCGGGTAAAGAAAATTAATTGGATTTTTGAAAGAAAACAATACTGTCAATATACTATTAAAACAAATTAAAATGGTAAAAGTTATTGTACTTTAAGTAAAAATAAAAGCTAAAATATCAATCCCAGTTTTGGATTACTTTAATGAACAAAAAAAAATGCATATAGCAAAGGATAGTTTCAATCTGCCTACCTCTGGGTTATGGGCCCAGCATGCTTCCATTGCAGTACTCTGCTGCACATGTAAGTGCAAGAGATCCTGAAGCACTCACTCATCATGCGAAAGTACCAATGTGTTTCTTCGTTGGTTGCTGGAAGAAACATCTTACAAAAACTCTCCAGATTATTGACTTTTTAAAGTTTTTTTAGGAAACGTTCTAGATGAATGCTTATTAGTCTTTGTCAGTATGTACTTTTTGCAAAGTGTCTCTGTGGCGCAATTGGTGAGTGTGTTCAGCTATTAATCAAAAAAGTTGGTGGTTCAATCCCACCCAGGGACATAATTGACCTTGTGATCAGATTTTGGTGATATTTAAGTAGACAAGTCAAAATTGCAAACCCCCTCTTATGGTGTAGGGTACCTGGCCTTCTCTGATGTAATCAGAGTTAGATTTGATTAAGTGATTTTATAAAAAAAACAGCTAGGAAGCACAATTTAGCAGTGGGTTGCAGAGAAAAAGAAAAATGCTGGCAGAAAAATCCAATTGAGTGATTAAACAGCTCTTCATTTTCTGGCTTTATTTTTATGATAACAAATTTGTTCTCTGAAAAGTGTCCACAAAGCCAAGTATCTGATTAACATTTTTGTAGGGATGGTTTTTCACCTATTACTAAATTAAACTTGCTTCATTGGAAAGGCAGCAAGATGCATCCTCATTTCAATATCTACGGAAATAATACAGGTTGACACCAGGAAACATTAACGCCACTGCATCTTTGCTGTTTTCTCATGTGGAAGTCTGTTTAATGTGAAAACAAGGTGATATCTAATTAGCACACAGGTAAGGAATTAAGAAAATCTTTATTTAAGGGTGAAGATGTTTCTCACAAAATCGTTGCCCCAATGCATCATTGAAATTCAAGCTGGAAAGATGATTTTAATATATCACTTGTACATTTTGTATTGCTCTTCTGGTGACAATGTAGTTTGTTTTTGTCAATTACCATTTTAAAAATCGGGTAAAGAAAATTAATTGGATTTTTGAAAGAAAACAATACTGTCAATATACTATTAAAACAAATTAAAATGGTAAAAGTTATTGTACTTTAAGTAAAAATAAAAGCTAAAATATCAATCCCAGTTTTGGATTACTTTAATGAACAAAAAAAAAATGCATATAGCAAAGGATAGTTTCAATCTGCCTACCTCTGGGTTATGGGCCCAGCATGCTTCCAGTGCAGTACTCTGCTGCACATGTAAGTGCAAGAGATCCTGAAGCACTCACTCATCATGCGAAAGTACCAATGTGTTTCTTCATTGGTTGCTGGAAGAAACATCTTACAAAAACTCTCCAGATTATTGACTTTTTAAAGTTTTTCTAGGAAACGTTCTAGATGAATGCTTATTAGTCTTTGTCAGTATGTACTTTTTGCGAAGTGTCTCTGTGGCGCAATCGGTTAGTGTGTTCAGCTATTAATCTGAAGGTTGGTGGTTCAATCCCACCCAGGGACGTAATTGACCTTGTGATCAGATTTTGGTAATATTTAAGTAGACAAGTCAAAATTGCAAAACCCTTCTTATGGTGTAGGGTACCTGGCCTTCTCTGATGTAATCAGAGTTAGATTTGATTAAGTGATTTTATTAAAAAAACAGCTAGGAAGCACAATTTAGCAGTGGGTTGCAGAGAAAAAGAAAAATGCTGGCAGAAAAATCCAATTGAGTGATTAAACAGCTCTTCATTTTCTGGCTTTATTTTTATGATAACAAATTTGTTCTCTGAAAAGTGTCCACAAAGCCAAGTATCTGATTAACATCTTTGTAGGGATGGTTTTTCACCTATTACTAAATTAAACTTGCTTCATTGGAAAGGCAGCAAGATGCATCCTCATTTCAATATCTACGGAAATAATACAGGTTGACACCAGGAAACATTAACGCCACTGCATCTTTGCTGTTTTCTCATGTGGAAGTCTGTTTAATGTGAAAACAAAGTGATATCTAATTAGCACACAGGTAAGGAATTAAGAAAATCTTTATTTAAGGGTGAAGATGTTTCTCACAAAATCGTTGCCCCAATGCATCATTGAAATTCAAGCTGGAAAGATGATTTTAATATATCACTTGTACATTTTGTATTGCTCTTCTGGTGACAATGTAGTTTGTTTTTGTCAATTACCATTTTAATAATCGGGTAAAGAAAAGTAATTGGATTTTTGAAAGAAAACAATACCGTCAATATACTATTAAAACAAATTAAAATGGTAAAAGTTATTGTACTTTAAGTAAAAATAAAAGAGCACAAATATCAATCCCAGTTTTGGATTACTTTAATTAACAAAAAAAATGCATATAGCAGAGGATAGTTTCAATCTGCCTACCTCTGGGTTATGGACCCAGCATGCTTCCATTACAGTACTCTGCTGCACATGTAAGTGCAAGAGATCCTGAAGCACTCACTCATCATGGGAAAGTACCAATGTGTTTCTTCATTGGTTGATGGAAGAAACATCTTACAAAAACTCTCCAGATTATTGACTATTTAAAGTTTTTATAGGAAACGTTCTAGATGAATGCTTATTAGCCTTTGTCAGTAAGTACTTTTGCAAAGTGTCGCTGTGGCTCAATCAGTTAGTGTGTATGGCTATTAACCAAAAGGTTGTTGGTTCAACCCCACCCAGGGACATAATTGACCTTGTTATCAGATTTTGTTGATCTTTAAGTAGACAAGTCAAAATTTCGAAAACCGCTGTTATGGTGTAGGGTACCTGGCCTTCTCTGATGTAATCAGAGTTAGATTTGATTCAGTGATTTTATAAAAACAGCTAGGAAGCACAATTTAGCAGTGAGTTGCAGAGAAAAAGAAATATGCTGGCAAAAAAATCCAATTGAGTGATTAAACAGCTCTTCATTTTCTGGCTTTATTTTTATGCTAACAAATTTGTTCTCTGAAAAGTGTCCACAAAGCCAAGTCTCTGATTAACATCTTTGTAGGGATGGTTTTTCACCTATTACTAAATTAAACTTGCTTCATTGGAAAGGCAGCAAGATGCATCCTCATTTCAATGTCTACTGAAATAATACAGGTTGACACCAGGAAACATTAACGCCACTGCATCCTTGCTGCTTTCGCATGTGGAAGTCTGTTTAATGTGAAAACAAGGTGATATCTAATTAGCACACAGGTAAGGAATTAAGAAAATCTTTATTTAAGGGTGAAGGTGTTTCTCACAAAATCGTTGCCCCAATGCATCATTGAAATTCAAGCTGGAAAGATGATTTTAATATATCACTTGTACATTTTGTATTGCTCTTCTGGTGACAATGTAGTTTGTTTTTGTCAATTACCATTATAATAATAGGGTAAAGAAAATTAAGTGGATTTTTGAAAGAAAACAATACTGTCAATATACTATTAAAACAAATTAAAATGGTAAAAGTTATTGTACTTTAAGTAAAAATAAAAGAGCAAAAATATCAATCCCAGTTTTGGATTACTTTAATTAACAATAAAAAATGCATATAGCAGAGGATAGTTTCAATCTGCCTACCTCTGGGTTATGGGCCCAGCATGTTTCCAATGCAGTACTCTGCTGCACATGTAAGTGCAAGAGATCCTGAAGCACTCACTCATCATGGGAAAGTACCAATGTGTTTCTTCGTTGGTTGATGGAAGAAACATCTTACAAAAACTCTCCAGATTATTGACTTTTTAAAGTTTTTCTAGGAAACGTTCTAGATGAATGCTTATTAGTCTTTGTCAGTATGTACTTTTTGCAAAGTGTCTCTGTGGCGCAATTGGTGAGTGTGTTCAGCTATTAATCAAAAAAGTTGGTGGTTCAATCCCACCCAGGGACATAATTGACCTTGTGATCAGATTTTGGTGATATTTAAGTAGACAAGTCAAAATTGCAAACCCCCTCTTATGGTGTAGGGTACCTGGCCTTCTCTGATGTAATCAGAGTTAGATTTGATTAAGTGATTTTATAAAAAAAACAGCTAGGAAGCACAATTTAGCAGTGGGTTGCAGAGAAAAAGAAAAATGCTGGCAGAAAAATCCAATTGAGTGATTAAACAGCTCTTCATTTTCTGGCTTTATTTTTATGATAACAAATTTGTTCTCTGAAAAGTGTCCACAAAGCCAAGTATCTGATTAACATTTTTGTAGGGATGGTTTTTCACCTATTACTAAATTAAACTTGCTTCATTGGAAAGGCAGCAAGATGCATCCTCATTTCAATATCTACGGAAATAATACAGGTTGACACCAGGAAACATTAACGCCACTGCATCTTTGCTGTTTTCTCATGTGGAAGTCTGTTTAATGTGAAAACAAGGTGATATCTAATTAGCACACAGGTAAGGAATTAAGAAAATCTTTATTTAAGGGTGAAGATGTTTCTCACAAAATCGTTGCCCCAATGCATCATTGAAATTCAAGCTGGAAAGATGATTTTAATATATCACTTGTACATTTTGTATTGCTCTTCTGGTGACAATGTAGTTTGTTTTTGTCAATTACCATTTTAAAAATCGGGTAAAGAAAATTAATTGGATTTTTGAAAGAAAACAATACTGTCAATATACTATTAAAACAAATTAAAATGGTAAAAGTTATTGTACTTTAAGTAAAAATAAAAGCTAAAATATCAATCCCAGTTTTGGATTACTTTAATGAACAAAAAAAAAATGCATATAGCAAAGGATAGTTTCAATCTGCCTACCTCTGGGTTATGGGCCCAGCATGCTTCCAGTGCAGTACTCTGCTGCACATGTAAGTGCAAGAGATCCTGAAGCACTCACTCATCATGCGAAAGTACCAATGTGTTTCTTCATTGGTTGCTGGAAGAAACATCTTACAAAAACTCTCCAGATTATTGACTTTTTAAAGTTTTTCTAGGAAACGTTCTAGATGAATGCTTATTAGTCTTTGTCAGTATGTACTTTTTGCGAAGTGTCTCTGTGGCGCAATCGGTTAGTGTGTTCAGCTATTAATCTGAAGGTTGGTGGTTCAATCCCACCCAGGGACGTAATTGACCTTGTGATCAGATTTTGGTAATATTTAAGTAGACAAGTCAAAATTGCAAAACCCTTCTTATGGTGTAGGGTACCTGGCCTTCTCTGATGTAATCAGAGTTAGATTTGATTAAGTGATTTTATTAAAAAAACAGCTAGGAAGCACAATTTAGCAGTGGGTTGCAGAGAAAAAGAAAAATGCTGGCAGAAAAATCCAATTGAGTGATTAAACAGCTCTTCATTTTCTGGCTTTATTTTTATGATAACAAATTTGTTCTCTGAAAAGTGTCCACAAAGCCAAGTATCTGATTAACATCTTTGTAGGGATGGTTTTTCACCTATTACTAAATTAAACTTGCTTCATTGGAAAGGCAGCAAGATGCATCCTCATTTCAATATCTACGGAAATAATACAGGTTGACACCAGGAAACATTAACGCCACTGCATCTTTGCTGTTTTCTCATGTGGAAGTCTGTTTAATGTGAAAACAAAGTGATATCTAATTAGCACACAGGTAAGGAATTAAGAAAATCTTTATTTAAGGGTGAAGATGTTTCTCACAAAATCGTTGCCCCAATGCATCATTGAAATTCAAGCTGGAAAGATGATTTTAATATATCACTTGTACATTTTGTATTGCTCTTCTGGTGACAATGTAGTTTGTTTTTGTCAATTACCATTTTAATAATCGGGTAAAGAAAAGTAATTGGATTTTTGAAAGAAAACAATACCGTCAATATACTATTAAAACAAATTAAAATGGTAAAAGTTATTGTACTTTAAGTAAAAATAAAAGAGCACAAATATCAATCCCAGTTTTGGATTACTTTAATTAACAAAAAAAATGCATATAGCAGAGGATAGTTTCAATCTGCCTACCTCTGGGTTATGGACCCAGCATGCTTCCATTACAGTACTCTGCTGCACATGTAAGTGCAAGAGATCCTGAAGCACTCACTCATCATGGGAAAGTACCAATGTGTTTCTTCATTGGTTGATGGAAGAAACATCTTACAAAAACTCTCCAGATTATTGACTATTTAAAGTTTTTATAGGAAACGTTCTAGATGAATGCTTATTAGCCTTTGTCAGTAAGTACTTTTGCAAAGTGTCGCTGTGGCTCAATCAGTTAGTGTGTATGGCTATTAACCAAAAGGTTGTTGGTTCAACCCCACCCAGGGACATAATTGACCTTGTTATCAGATTTTGTTGATCTTTAAGTAGACAAGTCAAAATTTCGAAAACCGCTGTTATGGTGTAGGGTACCTGGCCTTCTCTGATGTAATCAGAGTTAGATTTGATTCAGTGATTTTATAAAAACAGCTAGGAAGCACAATTTAGCAGTGAGTTGCAGAGAAAAAGAAATATGCTGGCAAAAAAATCCAATTGAGTGATTAAACAGCTCTTCATTTTCTGGCTTTATTTTTATGCTAACAAATTTGTTCTCTGAAAAGTGTCCACAAAGCCAAGTCTCTGATTAACATCTTTGTAGGGATGGTTTTTCACCTATTACTAAATTAAACTTGCTTCATTGGAAAGGCAGCAAGATGCATCCTCATTTCAATGTCTACTGAAATAATACAGGTTGACACCAGGAAACATTAACGCCACTGCATCCTTGCTGCTTTCGCATGTGGAAGTCTGTTTAATGTGAAAACAAGGTGATATCTAATTAGCACACAGGTAAGGAATTAAGAAAATCTTTATTTAAGGGTGAAGGTGTTTCTCACAAAATCGTTGCCCCAATGCATCATTGAAATTCAAGCTGGAAAGATGATTTTAATATATCACTTGTACATTTTGTATTGCTCTTCTGGTGACAATGTAGTTTGTTTTTGTCAATTACCATTATAATAATAGGGTAAAGAAAATTAAGTGGATTTTTGAAAGAAAACAATACTGTCAATATACTATTAAAACAAATTAAAATGGTAAAAGTTATTGTACTTTAAGTAAAAATAAAAGAGCAAAAATATCAATCCCAGTTTTGGATTACTTTAATTAACAATAAAAAATGCATATAGCAGAGGATAGTTTCAATCTGCCTACCTCTGGGTTATGGGCCCAGCATGTTTCCAATGCAGTACTCTGCTGCACATGTAAGTGCAAGAGATCCTGAAGCACTCACTCATCATGGGAAAGTACCAATGTGTTTCTTCGTTGGTTGATGGAAGAAACATCTTACAAAAACTCTCCAGATTATTGACTTTTTAAAGTTTTTCTAGGAAACGTTCTAGATGAATGCTTATTAGCCTTTGTCAGTATGTAAGTTTGCAAAGTGTCTCTGTGGCGCAATCGGTTAGTGTGTTTGGTTATTAATCAAAGGGTTGGTGGTTCAATACCACCCAGGGATGTAATTGACCTTGTTATCAGATTTTGGTGATCTTTAAGTAGACAAGTCAAAATTTCAAACCCCCTCTTATGGTGTAGGGTACCTGGCCTTCTCTGATGTAATCAGAGTTAGATTTGATTAAGTGATTTTATAAAAAAACAGCTAGGAAGCACAATTTAGCAGTGGGTTGCAGAGAAAAAGAAATATGCTGGCAGAAAAATCCAATTGAGTGATTAAACAGCTCTTCATTTTCTGGCTTTATTTTTATGCTAACTAATTTGTTCTCTGAAAAGTGTCCACAAAGCCAAGTGTCTGATTAACATCTTTGTAGGGATGGTTTTTAACCTATTACTAAATTAAACTTGCTTCATTGGAAAGGCAGCAAGATGCATCCTCATTTCAATATCTACGGAAATAATACAGGTTGACACCAGGAAACATTAACGCCACTGCATCTTTGCTGTTTTCTCATGTGGAAGTCTGTTTAATGTGAAAACAAGGTGATATCTAATTAGCACACAGGTAAGGAATTAAGAAAATCTTTATTTAAGGGTGAAGATGTTTCTCACAAAATCGTTGCCCCAATGCATCATTGAAATTCAAGCTGGAAAGATGATTTTAATATATCACTTGTACATTTTGTATTGCTCTTCTGGTGACAATGTAGTTTGTTTTTGTCAATTACCATTATAATAATAGGGTAAAGAAAATTAAGTGGATTTTTGAAAGAAAACAATACTGTCAATATACTATTAAAACAAATTAAAATGGTAAAAGTTATTGTACTTTAAGTAAAAATAAAAGAGCAAAAATATCAATCCCAGTTTTGGATTACTTTAATTAACAATAAAAAATGCATATAGCAGAGGATAGTTTCATTCTGCCTACCTCTGGGTTATGGGCCCAGCATGTTTCCAATGCAGTACTCTGCTGCACATGTAAGTGCAAGAGATCCTGAAGCACTCACTCATCATGGGAAAGTACCAATGTGTTTCTTCGTTGGTTGATGGAAGAAACATCTTACAAAAACTCTCCACATTATTGACTTTTTAAAATGTTTCTAGGAATCGTTCTAGATGAATGCTTATTAGCCTTTGTCAGTAAGTACTTTTGCAAAGTGTCGCTGTGGCGCAATCAGTTAGTGTGTACGGCTATTAACCAAAAGGTTGGTGGTTCAATCCCACCCAGGGACGTAATTGACCTTGTTATCAGATTTTGTTGATCTTTAAGTAGACAAGTCAAAATTTCGAAAACCCCTGTTATGGTGTAGGGTACCTGGCCTTCTCTGATGTAATCAGAGTTAGATTTGATTCAGTGATTTTATAAAAACAGCTAGGAAGCACAATTTAGCAGTGGGTTGCAGAGAAAAAGAAATATGCTGGCAAAAAAATCCAATTGAGTGATTAAACAGCTCTTCATTTTCTGGCTTTATTTTTATGCTAACAAATTTGTTCTCTGAAAAGTGTCCACAAAGCCAAGTATCTAATTAACATCTTTGTAGGGATGGTTTTTCACCTATTACTAAATTAAACTTGCTTCATTGGAAAGGCAGCAAGATGCATCCTCATTTCAATATCTACTGAAATAATACAGGTTGACACCAGGAAACATTAACGCCACTGCATCCTTGCTGCTTTCTCATGTGGAAGTCTGTTTAATGTGAAAACAAGGTGATATCTAATTAGCACACAGGTAAGGAATTAAGAAAATCTTTATTTAAGGGTGAAGATGTTTCTCACAAAATCGTTGCCCCAATGCATCATTGAAATTCAAGCTGGAAAGATGATTTTAATATATCACTTGTACATTTTGTATTGCTCTTCTGGTGACAATGTAGTTTGCTTTTGTCAATTACCATTTTAATAATCGGGTAAAGAAAATTAATTGGATTTTTGAAAGAAAACAATACTGTCAATATACTATTAAAACAAATTAAAATGGTAAAAGTTAATGTACTTTAAGTAAAAATAAAAGAGCAAAAATATCAATCCCAGTTTTGGATTACTTTAATTAACAAAAAAAAAATGCATATAGCAGAGGATAGTTTCAATCTGCCTACCTCTGGGTTATGGACCCAGCATGCTTCCATTACAGTACTCTGCTGCACATGTAAGTGCAAGAGATCCTGAAGCACTCACTCATCATGGGAAAGTACCAATGTGTTTCTTCATTGGTTGATGGAAGAAACATCTTACAAAAACTCTCCACATTATTGACTTTTTAAAATGTTTCTAGGAATCGTTCTAGATGAATGCTTATTAGCCTTTGTCAGTAAGTACTTTTGCAAAGTGTCACTGTGGCGCAATCAGTTAGTGTGTAAGGCTATTAACCAAAAAGTTGGTGGTTCAATCCCACCCAGGGACTTAATTGATCTTGTTATCAGATTTTGGTGATCTTTAAGTAGACAAGTCAAAATTTCAAACCCCCTGTTATGGTGTAGGGTACCTGGCCTTCTCTGATGTAATCAGAGTTAGATTTGATTCAGTGATTTTATAAAAACAGCTAGGAAGCACAATTTAGCAGTGGGTTGCAGAGAAAAAGAAATATGCTGGCAGAAAAAATCCAATTGAGTGATTAAACAGCTCTTCATTTTCTGGCTTTATTTTTATGCTAACTAATTTGTTCTCTGAAAAGTGTCCACAAAGCCAAGTATCTGATTAACATATTTGTAGGGATGGTTTTTCACCTATTACTAAATTAAACTTGCTTCATTGGAAAGGCAGCAAGATGCATCCTCATTTCAATATCTACTGAAATAATACAGGTTGACACCAGGAAACATTAACGCCACTGCATCCTTGCTGCTTTCTCATGTGGAAGTCTGTTTAATGTGAAAACAAGGTGATATCTAATTAGCACACAGGTAAGGAATTAAGAAAATCTTTATTTAAGGGTGAAGATGTTTCTCACAAAATCGTTGCCCCAATGCATCATTGAAATTCAAGCTGGAAAGATGATTTTAATATATCACTTGTACATTTTGTATTGCTCTTCTGGTGACAATGTAGTTTGTTTTTGTCAATTACCATTTTAATAATCGGGTAAAGAAAAGTAATTGGATTTTTGAAAGAAAACAATACTGTCAATATACTATTAAAACAAATTAAAATGGTAAAAGTTATTGTACTTTAAGTAAAAATAAAAGAGCAAAAATATCAATCCCAGTTTTGGATTACTTTAATTAACAAAAAAAAAATGCATATAGCAGAGGATAGTTTCAATCTGCCTACCTCTGGGTTATGGACCCAGCATGCTTTCATAACAGTACTCTGCTGCACATGTAAGTGCAAGAGATCCTGAAGCACTCACTCATCATGGGAAAGTACCAATGTGTTTCTTCATTGGTTGATGGAAGAAACATCTTACAAAAACTCTCCACATTATTGACTTTTTAAAATGTTTCTAGGAATCGTTCTAGATGAATGCTTATTAGCCTTTGGCAGTAAGTACTTTTGCAAAGTGTCACTGTGGCGCAATCAGTTAGTGTGTAAGGCTATTAACCAAAAAGTTGGTGGTTCAATCCCACCCAGGGACTTAATTGATCTTGTTATCAGATTTTGGTGATCTTTAAGTAGACAAGTCAAAATTTCAAACCCCCTGTTATGGTGTAGGGTACCTGGCCTTCTCTGATGTAATCAGAGTTAGATTTGATTCAGTGATTTTATAAAAACAGCTAGGAAGCACAATTTAGCAGTGGGTTGCAGAGAAAAAGAAATATGCTGGCAGAAAAATCCAATTGAGTGATTAAACAGCTCTTCATTTTCTGGCTTTATTTTTATGCTAACTAATTTGTTCTCTGAAAAGTGTCCACAAAGCCAAGTATCTGATTAACATATTTGTAGGGATGGTTTTTCACCTATTACTAAATTAAACTTGCTTCATTGGAAAGGCAGCAAGATGCATCCTCATTTCAATATCTACTGAAATAATACAGGTTGACACCAGGAAACATTAACGCCACTGCATCCTTGCTGCTTTCTCATGTGGAAGTCTGTTTAATGTGAAAACAAGGTGATATCTAATTAGCACACAGGTAAGGAATTAAGAAAATCTTTATTTAAGGGTGAAGATGTTTCTCACAAAATCGTTGCCCCAATGCATCATTGAAATTCAAGCTGGAAAGATGATTTTAATATATCACTTGTACATTTTGTATTGCTCTTCTGGTGACAATGTAGTTTGTTTTTGTCAATTACCATTTTAATAATCGGGTAAAGAAAATTAAGTGGATTTTTGAAAGAAAACAATACTGTCAATATACTATTAAAACAAATTAAAATGGTAAAAGTTATTGTACTTTAAGTAAAAATAAAAGCTAAAATATCAATCCCAGTTTTGGATTACTTTAATGAACAAAAAAAAAATGCATATAGCAAAGGATAGTTTCAATCTGCCTACCTCTGGGTTATGGGCCCAGCATGCTTTCATTGCAGTACTCTGCTGCACATGTAAGTGCAAGAGATCCTGAAGCACTCACTCATCATGCGAAAGTACCAATGTGTTTCTTCATTGGTTGCTGGAAGAAACATCTTACAAAAACTCTCCAGATTATTGATTTTTTAAAGTTTTTCTAGGAAACGTTCTAGATGAATGCTTATTAGTCTTTGTCAGTATGGACTTTTTGCAAAGTGTCTCTGTGGCGCAATCGGTTAGTGTGTTCAGCTATTAATCAAAAGGTTGGTGGTTCAATCCCTCCCAGGGACATAATTGACCTTGTGATCAGATTTTGGTGATATTTAAGTAGACAAGTCAAAATTGCAAACCCCCTGTTATGGTGTAGGGTACCTGGCCTTCTCTGATGTAATCAGAGTTAGATTTGATTAAGTGATTTTATAAAAAAACAGCTAGGAAGCACAATTTAGCAGTGGGTTGCAGAGAAAAAGAATAATGCTGGCAGAAAAATCCAATTGAGTGATTAAACAGCTCTTCATTTTCTGGCTTTATTTTTATGATAACAAATTTGTTCTCTGAAAAGTGTCCACAAAGCCAAGTATCTGATTAACATCTTTGTAGGGATGGTTTTTCACCTATTACTAAATTAAACTTGCTTCATTGGAAAGGCAGCAAGATGCATCCTCATTTCAATATCTACGGAAATAATACAGGTTGACACCAGGAAACATTAACGCCACTGCATCTTTACTGTTTTCTCATGTGGAAGTCTGTTTAATGTGAAAACAAGGTGATATCTAATTAGCACACAGGTAAGGAATTAAGAAAATCTTTATTTAAGGGTGAAGATGTTTCTCACAAAATCGTTGCCCCAATGCATCATTGAAATTCAAGCTGGAAAGATGATTTTAATATATCACTTGTACATTTTGTATTGCTCTTCTGGTGACAATGTAGTTTGTTTTTGTCAATTACCATTTTAATAATCGGGTAAAGAAAATTAAGTGGATTTTTGAAAGAAAACAATACTGTCAATATACTATTAAAACAAATTAAAATGGTAAAAGTTATTGTACTTTAAGTAAAAATAAAAGAGCAAAAATATCAATCCCAGTTTTGGATTACGTTAATTAACAAAAAAAAATGCATATAGCAGAGGATAGTTTCAATCTGCCTACCTCTGGGTTATGGACCCAGCATGCTTCCATTACAGTACTCTGCTGCACATGTAAGTGCAAAAGATCCTGAAGCACTCACTCATCATGGGAAAGTACCAATGTGTTTCTTCATTGGTTGATGGAAGAAACATCTTACAAAAACTCTCCACATTATTGACTTTTTAAAATGTTTCTAGGAATCGTTCTAGATGAATGCTTATTAGCCTTTGTCAGTATGTACTTTTGCAAAGTGTCGCTGTGGCGCAATCAGTTAGTGTGTAAGGCTATTAACCAAAAGGTTGGTGGTTCAATCCCACCCAGGGACTTAATTGACCTTGTTATCAGATTTTGGTGATCTTTAAGTAGACAAGTCAAAATTTCAAATTCCCTGTTATGGTGTAGGGTACCTGGCCTTCTCTGATGTAGTTAGATTTGATTCAGTGATTTTATAAAAACAGCTAGGAAGCACAATTTAGCAGTGGGTTGCAGAGAAAAAGAAATATGCTGGCAGAAAAATCCAATTGAGTGATTAAACAGCTCTTCATTTTCTGGCTTTATTTTTATGCTAACTAATTTGTTCTCTGAAAAGTGTCCACAAAGCCAAGTATCTGATTAACATATTTGTAGGGATGGATTTTCATCTATTACTAAATTAAACTTGCTTCATTGGAAAGGCAGCAAGATGCATCCTCATTTCAATATCTACTGAAATAATACAGGTTGACACCAGGAAACATTAACGCCACTGCATCCTTGCTGCTTTCTCATGTGGAAGTCTGTTTAATGTGAAAACAAGGTGATATCTAATTAGCACACAGGTAAGGAATTAAGAAAATCTTTATTTAAGGGTGAAGATGTTTCTCACATAATAGTTGCCCCAATGCATCATTGAAATTCAAGCTGGAAAGATGATTTTAATGTATCACTTGTACATTTTGTATTGCTCTTCTGGTGACAATGTAGTTTGTTTTTGTCAATTACCATTTTAATAATCGGGTAAAGAAAATTAATTGGATTTTTGAAAGAAAACAATACTGTCAATATACTATTAAAACAAATTAAAATGGTAAAAGTTATTGTACTTTAAGTAAAAATAAAAGCTAAAATATCAATCCCAGTTTTGGATTACTTTAATGAACAAAAAAAAATGCATATAGCAAAGGATAGTTTCAATCTGCCTACCTCTGGGTTATGGGCCCAGCATGCTTCCATTGCAGTACTCTGCTGCACATGTAAGTGCAAGAGATCCTGAAGCACTCACTCATCATGCGAAAGTACCAATGTGTTTCTTCGTTGGTTGCTGGAAGAAACATCTTACAAAAACTCTCCAGATTATTGACTTTTTAAAGTTTTTTTAGGAAACGTTCTAGATGAATGCTTATTAGTCTTTGTCAGTATGTACTTTTTGCAAAGTGTCTCTGTGGCGCAATTGGTGAGTGTGTTCAGCTATTAATCAAAAAAGTTGGTGGTTCAATCCCACCCAGGGACATAATTGACCTTGTGATCAGATTTTGGTGATATTTAAGTAGACAAGTCAAAATTGCAAACCCCCTCTTATGGTGTAGGGTACCTGGCCTTCTCTGATGTAATCAGAGTTAGATTTGATTAAGTGATTTTATAAAAAAAACAGCTAGGAAGCACAATTTAGCAGTGGGTTGCAGAGAAAAAGAAAAATGCTGGCAGAAAAATCCAATTGAGTGATTAAACAGCTCTTCATTTTCTGGCTTTATTTTTATGATAACAAATTTGTTCTCTGAAAAGTGTCCACAAAGCCAAGTATCTGATTAACATTTTTGTAGGGATGGTTTTTCACCTATTACTAAATTAAACTTGCTTCATTGGAAAGGCAGCAAGATGCATCCTCATTTCAATATCTACGGAAATAATACAGGTTGACACCAGGAAACATTAACGCCACTGCATCTTTGCTGTTTTCTCATGTGGAAGTCTGTTTAATGTGAAAACAAGGTGATATCTAATTAGCACACAGGTAAGGAATTAAGAAAATCTTTATTTAAGGGTGAAGATGTTTCTCACAAAATCGTTGCCCCAATGCATCATTGAAATTCAAGCTGGAAAGATGATTTTAATATATCACTTGTACATTTTGTATTGCTCTTCTGGTGACAATGTAGTTTGTTTTTGTCAATTACCATTTTAAAAATCGGGTAAAGAAAATTAATTGGATTTTTGAAAGAAAACAATACTGTCAATATACTATTAAAACAAATTAAAATGGTAAAAGTTATTGTACTTTAAGTAAAAATAAAAGCTAAAATATCAATCCCAGTTTTGGATTACTTTAATGAACAAAAAAAAAATGCATATAGCAAAGGATAGTTTCAATCTGCCTACCTCTGGGTTATGGGCCCAGCATGCTTCCAGTGCAGTACTCTGCTGCACATGTAAGTGCAAGAGATCCTGAAGCACTCACTCATCATGCGAAAGTACCAATGTGTTTCTTCATTGGTTGCTGGAAGAAACATCTTACAAAAACTCTCCAGATTATTGACTTTTTAAAGTTTTTCTAGGAAACGTTCTAGATGAATGCTTATTAGTCTTTGTCAGTATGTACTTTTTGCGAAGTGTCTCTGTGGCGCAATCGGTTAGTGTGTTCAGCTATTAATCTGAAGGTTGGTGGTTCAATCCCACCCAGGGACGTAATTGACCTTGTGATCAGATTTTGGTAATATTTAAGTAGACAAGTCAAAATTGCAAAACCCTTCTTATGGTGTAGGGTACCTGGCCTTCTCTGATGTAATCAGAGTTAGATTTGATTAAGTGATTTTATTAAAAAAACAGCTAGGAAGCACAATTTAGCAGTGGGTTGCAGAGAAAAAGAAAAATGCTGGCAGAAAAATCCAATTGAGTGATTAAACAGCTCTTCATTTTCTGGCTTTATTTTTATGATAACAAATTTGTTCTCTGAAAAGTGTCCACAAAGCCAAGTATCTGATTAACATCTTTGTAGGGATGGTTTTTCACCTATTACTAAATTAAACTTGCTTCATTGGAAAGGCAGCAAGATGCATCCTCATTTCAATATCTACGGAAATAATACAGGTTGACACCAGGAAACATTAACGCCACTGCATCTTTGCTGTTTTCTCATGTGGAAGTCTGTTTAATGTGAAAACAAAGTGATATCTAATTAGCACACAGGTAAGGAATTAAGAAAATCTTTATTTAAGGGTGAAGATGTTTCTCACAAAATCGTTGCCCCAATGCATCATTGAAATTCAAGCTGGAAAGATGATTTTAATATATCACTTGTACATTTTGTATTGCTCTTCTGGTGACAATGTAGTTTGTTTTTGTCAATTACCATTTTAATAATCGGGTAAAGAAAAGTAATTGGATTTTTGAAAGAAAACAATACCGTCAATATACTATTAAAACAAATTAAAATGGTAAAAGTTATTGTACTTTAAGTAAAAATAAAAGAGCAAAAATATCAATCCCAGTTTTGGATTACTTTAATTAACAAAAAAAAAATGCATATAGCAGAGGATAGTTTCAATCTGCCTACCTCTGGGTTATGGACCCAGCATGCTTTCATAACAGTACTCTGCTGCACATGTAAGTGCAAGAGATCCTGAAGCACTCACTCATCATGGGAAAGTACCAATGTGTTTCTTCATTGGTTGATGGAAGAAACATCTTACAAAAACTCTCCAGATTATTGACTATTTAAAGTTTTTATAGGAAACGTTCTAGATGAATGCTTATTAGCCTTTGTCAGTATGTACTTTTGCAAAGTGTCGCTGTGGCGCAATCAGTTAGTGTGTACAGCTATTAACCAAAAGGTTGGTGGTTCAATCCCACCCAGGGACGTAATTGACCTTGTTATCAGATTTTGTTGATCTTTAAGTAGACAAGTCAAAATTTCGAAAACCCCTGTTATGGTGTAGGGTACCTGGCCTTCTCTGATGTAATCAGAGTTAGATTTGATTCAGTGATTTTATAAAAACAGCTAGGAAGCACAATTTAGCAGTGGGTTGCAGAGAAAAAGAAATATGCTATCAAAAAAATCCAATTGAGTGATTAAACAGCTCTTCATTTTCTGGCTTTATTTTTATGCTAACAAATTTGTTCTCTGAAAAGTGTCCACAAAGCCAAGTCTCTGATTAACACCTTTGTAGGGATGGTTTTTCACCTATTACTAAATTAAACTTGCTTCATTGGAAAGGCAGCAAGATGCATCCTCATTTCAATATCTACTGAAATAATACAGGTTGACACCAGGAAACATTAACGCCACTGCATCCTTGCTGCTTTCTCATGTGGAAGTCTGTTTAATGTGAAAACAAGGTGATATCTAATTAGCACACAGGTAAGGAATTAAGAAAATCTTTATTTAAGGGTGAAGATGTTTCTCACAAAATCGTTGCCCCAATGCATCATTGAAATTCAAGCTGGAAAGATGATTTTAATATATCACTTGTACATTTTGTATTGCTCTTCTGGTGACAATGTAGTTTGTTTTTGTCAGTTACCATTTTAATAATCGGGTAAAGAAAATTAATTGGATTTTTGAAAGAAAACAATACTGTCAATATACTATTAAAACAAATTAAAATGGTAAAAGTTATTGTACTTTAAGTAAAAATAAAAGCTAAAATATCAATCCCAGTTTTGGATTACTTTAATGAACAAAAAAAAATGCATATAGCAGAGGATAGTTTCAATCTGCCTACCTCTGGGTTATGGACCCAGCATGCTTCCATTACAGTACTCTGCTGCACATGTAAGTGCAAGAGATCCTGAAGCACTCACTCATCATGGGAAAGTACCAATGTGTTTCTTCATTGGTTGATGGAAGAAACATCTTACAAAAACTCTCCACATTATTGACTTTTTAAAATGTTTCTATGAATCGTTCTAGATGAATGCTTATTAGCCTTTGTCAGTAAGTACTTTTGCAAAGTGTCGCTGTGGCGCAATCAGTTAGTGTGTAAGGCTATTAACCAAAAGGTTGGTGGTTCAATCCCACCCAGGGACTTAATTGACCTTGTTATCAGATTTTGGTGATCTTTAAGCAGACAAGTCAAAATTTCAAACCCCCTGTTATGGTGTAGGGTACCTGGCCTTCTCTGATGTAATCAGAGTTAGATTTGATTCAGTGATTTTATAAAAACAGCTAGGAAGCACAATTTAGCAGTGGGTTGCAGAGAAAAAGAAATATGCTGGCAGAAAAATCCAATTGAGTGATTAAACAGCTCTTCATTTTCTGGCTTTATTTTTATGCTAACTAATTTGTTCTCTGAAAAGTGTCCACAAAGCCAAGTATCTGATTAACATATTTGTAGGGATGGTTTTTCACCTATTACTAAATTAAACTTGCTTCATTGGAAAGGCAGCAAGATGCATCCTCATTTCAATATCTACTGAAATAATACAGGTTGACACCAGGAAACATTAACGCCACTGCATCCTTGCTGCTTTCTCATGTGGAAGTCTGTTTAATGTGAAAACAAGGTGATATCTAATTAGCACACAGGTAAGGAATTAAGAAAATCTTTATTTAAGGGTAAAGATGTTTCTCACAAAATCATTGCCCCAATGCATCATTGAAATTCAAGCTGGAAAGATGATTTTAATATATCACTTGTACATTTTGTATTGCTCTTCTGGTGACAATGTAGTTTGTTTTTGTCAATTACCATTTTAATAATAGGGTAAAGAAAATTAAGTGGATTTTTGAAAGAAAACAATACTGTCAATATACTATTAAAACAAATTAAAATGGTAAAAGTTATTGTACTTTAAGTAAAAATAAAAGCTAAAATATCAATCCCAGTTTTGGATTACTTTAATGAACAAAAAAAAAATGCATATAGCAAAGGATAGTTTCAATCTGCCTACCTCTGGGTTATGGGCCCAGCATGCTTCCATTGCAGTACTCTGCTGCACATGTAAGTGCAAGAGATCCTGAAGCCCTCACTCATCATGCGAAAGTACCAATGTGTTTCTTCATTGGTTGCTGGAAGAAACATCTTACAAAAACTCTCCAGATTATTGACTTTTTAAAGTTTTTCTAGGAAACGTTCTAGATGAATGCTTATTAGTCTTTGTCAGTATATTCTTTTTGCAAAGTGTCTCTGTGGCGCAATCGGTTAGTGTGTTCAGCTATTAATCAAAAGGTTGGTGGTTCAATCCCACCCAGGGACGTAATTGACCTTGTGATCAGATTTTGGTGATATTTAAGTAGACAAGTCAAAATTGCAAACCCCCTCTTATGGTGTAGGGTACCTGGCCTTCTCTGATGTAATCAGAGTTAGATTTGATTAAGTGATTTTATAAAAAAACAGCTAGTAAGCACAATTTAGCAGTGGGTTGCAGAGAAAAAGAAAAATGCTGGCAGAAAAATACAATTGAGTGATTAAACAGCTCTTCATTTTCTGGCTTTATTTTTATGATAACAAATTTGTTCTCTGAAAAGTGTCCACAAAGCCAAGTCTCTGATTAACACCTTTGTAGGGATGGTTTTTCACCTATTACTAAATTAAACTTGCTTCATTGGAAAGGCAGCAAGATGCATCCTCATTTCAATATCTACTGAAATAATACAGGTTGACACCAGGAAACATTAACGCCACTGCATCCTTGCTGCTTTCTCATGTGGAAGTCTGTTTAATGTGAAAACAAGGTGATATCTAATTAGCACACAGGTAAGGAATTAAGAAAATCTTTATTTAAGGGTGAAGATGTTTCTCACAAAATCGTTGCCCCAATGCATCATTGAAATTCAAGCTGGAAAGATGATTTTAATATATCACTTGTACATTTTGTATTGCTCTTCTGGTGACAATGTAGTTTGTTTTTGTCAGTTACCATTTTAATAATCGGGTAAAGAAAATTAATTGGATTTTTGAAAGAAAACAATACTGTCAATATACTATTAAAACAAATTAAAATGGTAAAAGTTATTGTACTTTAAGTAAAAATAAAAGCTAAAATATCAATCCCAGTTTTGGATTACTTTAATGAACAAAAAAAAAATGCATATAGCAGAGGATAGTTTCAATCTGCCTACCTCTGGGTTATGGACCCAGCATGCTTCCATTACAGTACTCTGCTGCACATGTAAGTGCAAGAGATCCTGAAGCACTCACTCATCATGGGAAAGTACCAATGTGTTTCTTCATTGGTTGATGGAAGAAACATCTTACAAAAACTCTCCAGATTATTGACTTTTTAAAGTTTTTCTAGGAAACGTTCTAGATGAATGCTTATTAGTCTTTGTCAGTATATTCTTTTTGCAAAGTGTCTCTGTGGCGCAATCGGTTAGTGTGTTCAGCTATTAATCAAAAGGTTGGTGGTTCAATCCCACCCAGGGACGTAATTGACCTTGTGATCAGATTTTGGTGATATTTAAGTAGACAAGTCAAAATTTCAAAAACCCCTGTTATGGTGTAGGGTACCTGGCCTTCTCTGATGTAATCAGAGTTAGATTTGATTCAGTGATTTTATAAAAACAGCTAGGAAGCACAATTTAGCAGTGGTTTGCAGAGAAAAAGAAATATGCTGGCAAAAAAATCCAATTGAGTGATTAAACAGCTCTTCATTTTCTGGCTTTATTTTTATGCTAACAAATTTGTTCTCTGAAAAGTGTCCACAAAGCCAAGTATCTGATTAACATCTTTGTAGGGATGGTTTTTCACCTATTACTAAATTAAACTTGCTTCATTGGAAAGGCAGCAAGATGCATCCTCATTTCAATATCTACTGAAATAATACAGGTTGACACCAGGAAACATTAACGCCACTGCATCCTTGCTGCTTTCTCATGTGGAAGTCTGTTTAATGTGAAAACAAGGTGATATCTAATTAGCACACAGGTAAGGAATTAAGAAAATCTTTATTTAAGGGTGAAGATGTTTCTCACAAAATCGTTGCCCCAATGCATCATTGAAATTCAAGCTGGAAAGATGATTTTAATATATCACTTGTACATTTTGTATTGCTCTTCTGGTGACAATGTAGTTTGTTTTTGTCAATTACCATTTTAATAATAGGGTAAAGAAAATTAAGTGGATTTTTGAAAGAAAACAATACTGTCAATATACTATTAAAACACATTAAAATGGTAAAAGTTATTGTACTTTAAGTAAAAATAAAAGAGCAAAAATATCAATCCCAGTTTTGGATTACTTTAATTAACAAAAAAAAATGCATATAGCAGAGGATTGTTTCAATCTGCCTACCTCTGGGTTATGGGCCCAGCATGCTTCCATTGCAGTACTCTGCTGCACATGTAAGTGCAAGAGATCCTGAAGCACTCACTCATCATGGGAAAGTACCAATGCGTTTCTTCATTGGTTGATGGAAGAAACATCTTACAAAATCTCTCCAGATTATTGACTTTTTAAAGTTTTCTAGGAATTGTTCTAGATGAATGCTTATTAGCCTTTGTCAGTATGTACTTTTGCAAAGTGTCTCTGTGGTGCAATCGGTTAGGGTGTTTGGTTATTAACCAAAGGGTTGGTGGTTCAATCCCACCCAGGGATGTTATTGACCTTGTCATCAGATTTTGGTGATCTTTAAGTAGACAAGTCAAAATTTCAAACCCCCTCTTATGGTGTAGGGTACCTGGCCTACTCTGATGTAATCAGAGTTAGATTTGATTAAGTGATTTTATCAAAAAACAGCTAGGAAGCACAATTTAGCAGTGGGTTGCAGAGAAAATGAAATATGCTGGCAGAAAAATCCAATTGAGTGATTAAACAGCTCTTCATTTTCTGGCTTTATTTTTATGCTAACAAATTTGTTCTCTGAAAAGTGTCCACAAAGCCAAGTATCGGATTAACATCTTTGTAGGGATGGTTTTTCACCTATTACTAAATTAAACTTGCTTCATTGGAAAGGCAGCAAGATGCATCCTCATTTCAATATCTACTGAAATAATACAGGTTGACACCAGGAAACATTAACGCCACTGCATCCTTGCTGCTTTCTCATGTGGAAGTCTGTTTAATGTGAAAACAAGGTGATATCTAATTAGCACACAGGTAAGGAATTAAGAAAATCTTTATTTAAGGGTAAAGATGTTTCTCACAAAATCATTGCCCCAATGCATCATTGAAATTCAAGCTGGAAAGATGATTTTAATATATCACTTGTACATTTTGTATTGCTCTTCTGGTGACAATGTAGTTTGTTTTTGTCAATTACCATTTTAATAATAGGGTAAAGAAAATTAAGTGGATTTTTGAAAGAAAACAATACTGTCAATATACTATTAAAACAAATTAAAATGGTAAAAGTTATTGTACTTTAAGTAAAAATAAAAGCTAAAATATCAATCCCAGTTTTGGATTACTTTAATGAACAAAAAAAAAATGCATATAGCAAAGGATAGTTTCAATCTGCCTACCTCTGGGTTATGGGCCCAGCATGCTTCCATTGCAGTACTCTGCTGCACATGTAAGTGCAAGAGATCCTGAAGCACTCACTCATCATGCGAAAGTACCAATGTGTTTCTTCATTGGTTGCTGGAAGAAACATCTTACAAAAACTCTCCAGATTATTGACTTTTTAAAGTTTTTCTAGGAAACGTTCTAGATGAATGCTTATTAGTCTTTGTCAGTATATTCTTTTTGCAAAGTGTCTCTGTGGCGCAATCGGTTAGTGTGTTCAGCTATTAATCAAAAAGTTGGTGGTTCAATCCCACCCAGGGACGTAATTGACCTTGTGATCAGATTTTGGTGATATTTAAGTAGACAAGTCAAAATTTCAAAAACCCCTGTTATGGTGTAGGGTACCTGGCCTTCTCTGATGTAATCAGAGTTAGATTTGATTCAGTGATTTTATAAAAACAGCTAGGAAGCACAATTTAGCAGTGGTTTGCAGAGAAAAAGAAATATGCTGGCAAAAAAATCCAATTGAGTGATTAAACAGCTCTTCATTTTCTGGCTTTATTTTTATGCTAACAAATTTGTTCTCTGAAAAGTGTCCACAAAGCCAAGTATCTGATTAACATCTTTGTAGGGATGGTTTTTCACCTATTACTAAATTAAACTTGCTTCATTGGAAAGGCAGCAAGATGCATCCTCATTTCAATATCTACTGAAATAATACAGGTTGACACCAGGAAACATTAACGCCACTGCATCCTTGCTGCTTTCTCATGTGGAAGTCTGTTTAATGTGAAAACAAGGTGATATCTAATTAGCACACAGGTAAGGAATTAAGAAAATCTTTATTTAAGGGTGAAGATGTTTCTCACAAAATCGTTGCCCCAATGCATCATTGAAATTCAAGCTGGAAAGATGATTTTAATATATCACTTGTACATTTTGTATTGCTCTTCTGGTGACAATGTAGTTTGTTTTTGTCAATTACCATTTTAATAATAGGGTAAAGAAAATTAAGTGGATTTTTGAAAGAAAACAATACTGTCAATATACTATTAAAACACATTAAAATGGTAAAAGTTATTGTACTTTAAGTAAAAATAAAAGAGCAAAAATATCAATCCCAGTTTTGGATTACTTTAATTAACAAAAAAAAATGCATATAGCAGAGGATTGTTTCAATCTGCCTACCTCTGGGTTATGGGCCCAGCATGCTTCCATTGCAGTACTCTGCTGCACATGTAAGTGCAAGAGATCCTGAAGCACTCACTCATCATGGGAAAGTACCAATGCGTTTCTTCATTGGTTGATGGAAGAAACATCTTACAAAATCTCTCCAGATTATTGACTTTTTAAAGTTTTCTAGGAATTGTTCTAGATGAATGCTTATTAGCCTTTGTCAGTATGTACTTTTGCAAAGTGTCTCTGTGGTGCAATCGGTTAGGGTGTTTGGTTATTAACCAAAGGGTTGGTGGTTCAATCCCACCCAGGGATGTTATTGACCTTGTCATCAGATTTTGGTGATCTTTAAGTAGACAAGTCAAAATTTCAAACCCCCTCTTATGGTGTAGGGTACCTGGCCTACTCTGATGTAATCAGAGTTAGATTTGATTAAGTGATTTTATCAAAAAACAGCTAGGAAGCACAATTTAGCAGTGGGTTGCAGAGAAAATGAAATATGCTGGCAGAAAAATCCAATTGAGTGATTAAACAGCTCTTCATTTTCTGGCTTTATTTTTATGCTAACACATTTGTTCTCTGAAAAGTGTCCACAAAGCCAAGTATCGGATTAACATCTTTGTAGGGATGGTTTTTCACCTATTACTAAATTAAACTTGCTTCATTGGAAAGGCAGCAAGATGCATCCTCATTTCAATATCTACTGAAATAATACAGGTTGACACCAGGAAACATTAACGCCACTGCATCCTTGCTGCTTTCTCATGTGGAAGTCTGTTTAATGTGAAAACAAGGTGATATCTAATTAGCACACAGGTAAGGAATTAAGAAAATCTTTATTTAAGGGTGAAGATGTTTCTCACAAAATCGTTGCCCCAATGCATCATTGAAATTCAAGCTGGAAAGATGATTTTAATATATCACTTGTACATTTTGTATTGCTCTTCTGGTGACAATGTAGTTTGTTTTTGTCAATTACCATTTTAATAATCGGGTAAAGAAAATTAAGTGGATTTTTGAAAGAAAACAATACTGTCAATATACTATTAAAACATATTAAAATGGTAAAAGTTATTGTACTTTAAGTAAAAATAAAAGAGAAAAAATATCAATCCCAGTTTTGGATTACTTTAATTAACAAAAAAAAAATGCATATAGCAGAGGATAGTTTCAATCTGCCTACCTCTGGGTTATGAACCCAGCATGCTTTCATTACAGTACTCTGCTGCATATGTAAGTGCAAGAGATCTTGAAGCACTCACTCATCATGGGAAAGTAACAATGTGTTTCTTCGTTGGTTGATGGAAGAAACATCTTACAAAAACTCTCCAGATTATTGACTTTTAAAAGTTTTTCTAGGAAACGTTCTAGATGAATGCTTATTAGCCTTTGTCAGTATGGACTTTTGCAAAGTGTCTCTGTGGTGCAATTGGTTAGTGTGATTGGTTATTAACCAAAGGGTTGGTGGTTCAATCCCACCCAGGGATGTAATTGACCTTGTTATCAGATTTTGGTGATCTTTAAGTAGACAAGTCAAAATTTCAAAAACCCTTGTTATGGTGTAGGGTACCTGGCCTTCTCTGATGTAATCAGAGTTAGATTCGATTCAGTGATTTTATAAAAACAGCTAGGAAGCACAATTTAGCAGTGGTTTGCAGAGAAAAAGAAATATGCTGGCAAAAAAATCCAATTGAGTGATTAAACAGCTCTTCATTTTCTGGCTTTATTTTTATGCTAACAAATTTGTTCTCTGAAAAGTGTCCACAAAGCCAAGTATCTGATTAACATCTTTGTAGGGATGGTTTTTCACCTATTACTAAATTAAACTTGCTTCATTGGAAAGGCAGCAAGATGCATCCTCATTTCAATATCTACTGAAATAATACAGGTTGACACCAGGAAACATTAACGCCACTGCATCCTTGCCGATGATAACCTCAAGTTGGGTCATTCGGTGCTGCAGAGTCGTACGCACTCTTCCACCCGTTCAAGAGCTTTGGTATAACCCACAGGTTCTCAAACTCGGTCCTCAGGACCCCACACGGTGCATGTTTTGCAGGTCTCCTCACAGAATCACAAGTGACATAATTAGCTCCACCTGTGGACCTTTTAAAATGTGTCAGTGAGTAATTAATACACCTGTGCACCTGCTGGGTTACCTGCAAAACATGCACTGTGTGGGGTCCTGAGGACCGAGTTTGAGAACCACTGGTATAACCCCATGGTTCTTAATGTGACCCCAGCATCCTCTAGGTCGTATGAGAAAATAGGATTTTAATACCTACCGGTAAATCCTTTTCTCTTAGTCTGTAGAGGATGCTGGGCACCCGTCCCAGTCCATACTGTGTCTGCAGTTATTACTTGTGGTTATACACATGTTGTGTTATGGTTCTGGTCAGCTTTTTGCTGCAATTGTTCATGCCGTTGGCTTGTGTTCTGTTGAATGCCACGTTCTGCGGCATGCTTAAGGTGTGAGCTGGTAAGATGCTCACCTTAGTTTAACAATAAATCCTTTCCTCGAAATGTCCGTCTCCCTGGGCACAGTTCCTATAACTGGAGTCTGGAGGAGGGGCATAGAGGGAGGAGCCAGTTCACACCCTTTGATAGTCTTAAAGTGCCCATGTCTCTTGCGGATCCCGTCTATACCCCATGGTTCTTAATGTGACCCCAGCATCCTCTACGGACTAAGAGAAAAGGATGCCCTTGCGCACTATCCTGACTTCTCCTCCCGTCTGCTTACTTTGTGCCTTCCAACGCACAATGCGAACTACAGGTGGTGCTGCAGGGCCCACACCCTTTTACTTGCCTTACAGAACAGCTCTGGAGCTGTTACAGTGCCCAGCTGCTGCAAGAAATCAGCTTGAATGCTTCAGGGGATGGGGCATGGCCAACATGAGCCCCACACCAAAGGAGGGTGTGGGTGTTTAATGAGAACTAGGGGTCATCCAAGCACTGCAAAAGGCCGCCATGCCCTGCACGCCCCTTTTCTCTTTTCATATGCAGATGAGGGTTCCAGCCAACTTTGGCCCACTGCTTGGATAACATTACTGTATGCAAATCCGTCTGCTGCAGACCTTCCCCCAGGAATGCTTGTACTTGATGTTGCATATGGTTTGATATTTGATGGTGCTTCAGTATTAGGCAGCCTTCCGCCCTCCCATGTTCATCTGAAAAGATGTGGTCTCCCTGCAGTTGTTGTCCCCAGACGAGAGTTCCCTTGTGCTTCCTCAGTTGAATCTCCTTAACTTGACGGGGGAGGGGCTGCCCGAGCAGCCACCCTCCCCAGCCCTATCCCAACTCATACTTATTTTGCATATGAGATCTCTTGATCATGAAGATTGTTCTCACATGGTGAGGTTCATCCATTATATTTTAAAATAGGAAGGTACAAATTACATATTTGAATTGCATTTATGTGCTGGATTCAAATGTCCCCCCCCCCCTTCCATTCTCAGTTGTGCCCGTCAGCAGCTATTCTAAGGTTGCTGCCAATGGGTGTGACACATTAATTTCTTCTGTGGGGTACACTGGACTCCACAAGGATTCACATTGGGGTGTAGAGTAGGATCTTGATCTGAGGCACCAACCGGCTCAAAGCTTTTGACTGTTCCCAAGATGCTCAGTGCATTCTCCTCTATAACCCCGCTTCCATGAACAGGGAGCTCAGTTTGTAGTTGGTGCCTTCAGTAGCAGGCCACTTAACAGGGGCCTGCCTCAGGCAGCCTATTCTTAGCTATAAATTTTGACAAGAAAAGAAGAACTTGTTTTATGAGAATCTACAAGGGCTGCAGCAGGCTAGGTCTAATAGACATCTTTACTGCAGCTTCATCACTCCCAGCGGCGCTGTATACTCCCATGCCCTGGTTGCTGGGTCACTGCAGCGGAGGCTCCGGTTTCATCCTAAGGTCAGTCACACACACACCACCCTTCCGGATCACGAGGCCGCTGATGAAGGGGAGCGTGGCCGTAGGGGGTGGACCGTGTGCGCACTGGCGTGGACACTGATTACTGGGCAGCCGCTCCACTAGCCACCAGGTACAGTTAAGGAGCACAGGTCTGGGGGTTTTTCTCCTATATTAACCCAATTTTGTACTGCCCGCAGCGCATTGTGATAGGTAATAGGGCCTGATTCAGGTTGGATTGCAATCACAATAAGCGATCCAACTGCAAAAATTGCTAAGAGCATACGCATGTGCCTGCATTTTCTGTGGCACCCCGCAGAGAATGCGATCGCCTCTGCCTGTCAATCGGGGCGGGGGGGGGGGGATAGGTGGGTCAGCAACACTCCATTTCCAAGTCAGGGATGGAGCGGTGCGGGGGCAAGGCTTCAAAATGGGGTCTGCAACGGAGGAGACACAGGGGGCGGGGTCACAGCGGCTGTATGACATCACATTCAGCCGCTGTGATCACAAAAATGGTGGCGGCTTCCTGCGCGCACATACAGTCTGCACCAGCAGGAGGCTACATCATTTTTTAAGATCACGCTGAACTGCAGTGCGACTGCAATTACAGCATGGTCAAGAAGGGAGGCGTCATGCTGGGTGGCCATGCCCTTTCACTGTGCAGGAGCCAGCACCGCTCACACACTAGTCCCCGGGTGCAGCCCCCAACCCCCGGGACACCCGGAGCAACAAAATGTAGATTCAGGCCACCAGGCCACGCCCCTACCTATGAAACCATGCCTCCTTTTTACCATTGCGCTGCTTATCTGCGCGCACTGCATTACAATCTCCCTCGCCACCTCTCTGGGTGTCACCAGTGATAGTGACACCTCTGCCATGCTTGTAGCAGCTGGTCCTAAGATCTACGCCTCAAGCCCTGAGTGTTTGCCCTTGTGACTTGTTGATCATCATAGCGAAGCAGATGCTTACAGAAAACTGCAGGGGCTTAGATTGAAAATAAAAAAATTGATAGGTATAAGGTAGAGAGGAGCGGGTTCGGTTCTCCGAGAACCGAATTCCCCACGAACTCCACGTTGTTTACACTGGTCCGAGGCAGGCTCGGTTGTTCCCGCCTGACTCGGAAAACCTGAAAAAGGGAAAATGTCATCATCCCGCTGTCGGATTCTCGCGAGATTCGGATTCCATATAAAGAGCTGCGCGTTGCCGCCATTTTTACTCGTGCATTGAAGATAGAGCGGAATGGACGTGGCTATGTTCTCTCAGTGGAAATCTCAATATCAGTGCTCAGTATCAGTGGTTACTTATTGCTGCTCAGTAATACTAGTAGTGTGTCTCTCCTGCTCAGTGTCAGTTCTCAGTAGTATCCTCATCAGTGCTCAGTATCACTGCTCATTGTCTTGTGCTGCATTGTGGTGCTCAGCATACTACAGTACATTACTAATAGTCCAGTGCTGCATCTTGCTGCTCAGTGTCAGTTCTAGTATCCTCATCAGTGCTCACTATCACTGTTCATTGCATTTTGGTTTTCTGTATACTACAGTAACATAGTAATATAGTAACATATAGTAACATAGTTTTTGAGGTTGAATAGAGGCAAATTGCCCATCGTGTTCAACCTGTTTTAAGTTGTGATGATTCTACATACTTGCTGAATAATGTTTTATGACTAGTTAGCTACTATAACTCATGTTACCCCCGGATTAACCATGTTGATATTTTAAGTATTATAACCTTGGATAGCTTTTTCATTCAGAAATGTATCCATTCCTTTTTTAAATCCAATTACAGAGTCCACCATTACCACCTTCCCTGGCAGGGAATTCCACATCCTGATTGCCCTAACAGTGAAGATCATAGTATCTCACCTGGCAGGTAAGTAGGAGTTGGGCTAGAGCTGTGGAGGATTGCTGCTCGGGCACCCCCTGTCAAGTGAAGGAGATCCAACTGAGGCAGCACAAGGGAACTCTCGAAAGAAGAACAAGGCTAGAGGAAGATCTGAGACAAAGAAATCTGACTTTTACCACAGTCCCCCACTACCACAAATAATGCAGTCGAGTTTCCCACATTTGGGGAAATCACAGGGGTCAGCATACCCAGAATGCAATGAATGAACCTCACCCTGGGAGAACAATCTTCATGACCATGGTATCTCCTATGCAAAATAAGTATGATTTGGGATAGGGCTGGGGAGGGCTGCTGCTCAGGCACATCTCTGTCAAGTAAAGGAGATTCAACTGAGGCAGCACAAGGGAACTCTCATCTGGGGACAACAACTGCAGGGAGAACACATATTTTCAGATGAAAATCTTGGTCATGCTCTGGTTTCTCTTCAGAACGAACAAATCTTTCGCCTTTTACTAAAGATTTCCGTGGAGAGGAGCAAAACTGAGTTTTACCTCAATTTTTGCATGCCCCATCTTTTTGGGGTTTCTTTTATCGGTTTAAAGATAGAATGAGTGTGCTTTAATGAAAGCTCATTTGCATAGAAATTACAGTAAATGTTTGTTTCTTTTCAAACAGAACTTTCTTGACCATGCTACTTGCTTGAAATATCTGGGAGCACATGGAATACAGTACAAACCATGCTTATAGCAAGGAGAAGCCAGGTGAGAAATCTGCTTTCTTTCAAATTGGGCGCTCACTTTGATCTGAATGAGGACTGCTGGCATGGCACTCAGGCGACAGGTGGAATCTTGGTCATGCTCTGGTTTCTCTTCAGAACTAACAAATATTTCGCCTTTTATTAAAGATTTCCGTGGAGAGGAGCAAAACTGAGTTTTATCTCAATTTTTGCATGCCCCATATTATTGGGGTTTCTTTTATCAGTTTAAAGACAGAACGAGTGTGCTTTCTTGTTAGCTTTAATGTAAGTTTATTTGTATAACAATGACAGTAAATGTCTGTTTCTTTTCAAGCAGAACTTTCTTGACCATACTAATTGCTTGAAAGATCTGGGAGCACATGGAAAAGAGTACAAACCATGCTTATAGCAAGGGGAAGCCTGGTGAGAAATCTGCTTTCTTTCTTTCAAATTGGGTGCTCACTTTGAGCTGAATGAGGACTGCTGGCATCAGGGCCGGCTCTAGGCATGTTCGAATAGAGCGGCCGCGCAGGGCGCCATCCTTAATGGGCGCCACGCGCTGGCGCCGCCATATTCGATGCTGGAGCCGGCCCTGTGTGTGTGCTGCTGCAGCATTTGGCGGTCGCGCTGTGTATGCGCGCTGCGCGGCGCCGGTATCTAACGTCAGACGCCGGCGCCGCGCATAGCCCGCCTGCACAAGTGGCCGCCCACCCGCCCGCCAGCCCGGACCCAGGCTCAGGCTCACTCGCCCGGCCTCCCGCCCGCCCGCCAGCGCTCCCACACAGGCGGACAGCAGTACTCCTCCCCAGCGCCGCAGGTATTTTTTTTTTTTTGGGGGGGGGGATCCGCACTGTGGGGGCATTTCTGGCACACAGGGGGCATTTTTGGTTATGTGGGGGCATTTCTGGCACTGTGGGGGCATTTCTGGCTCTGTGGGGGGCATTTCTGGCACTGTGGGGGCATTTCTGGCACTGTGGGGGCATTGCATATCTGGCTCTGTGGGGGCATATTTGGCACTGTGGGGACATATCTGGCCCTGTGGGGGCATATCAGGCACTGTGGGGACATTTCTGGCACTGTGGGGGCATTTCTGGCACTGTGTGGGCATTTCTGGCACTGTGGGGGCATTTCTGGCACTGTGGGGGCATTTATCTGGCTCTGTGGGGGCATTTATCTGGCTCTGTGGGGGCATTTATCTGGCTCTGTGGGGGCATTTATCTGGCACTGTGGGGGCATTTCTGGCACTGTGGGGGCATTTCTGGCACTGTGGGGACATATCAGGCACTGTGGGGGCATATCTGGCACTGTGGGGGCATATCTGGCACTGTGGGGGCATATCTGGCACTGTGGGGGCATTTCTGGCACTGTGGGGGCATTTCTGGCACTGTGGGGGCATTTATCTGGCTCTGTGGGGGCATTTATCTGGCACTGTGGGGGCATTTATCTGGCACTGGGGGCATTTATCTGGCACTGTGGGGGCATTTCTGGCACTGTGGGGGCATATCTGGCACTGTGGGGGCATATCTGGCACTGTGGGGACATATCTGGCACTGTGGGGGCATTTATCTGGCTCTGTGGGGGCATTTATGTATCAGGCACCGTGGGGGCATTTATGTATCAGGCACCGTGGGGGCATTTATGTATCATGCACCGTGGGGGCATTTATGTATCATGCACCGTGGGGGCATTTATGTATCAGGCACCGTGGGGACATTTATGTATCTGGCACCGTGGGGGCATTTATGTATCTGGCACCGTGGGGGCATTTATGTATCTGGCACCGTGGGGGCATTTATGTATCAGGCACCGTGGGGGCATTTATGTATCTGGCACCGTGGGGGCATTTATGTATCTGGCACCGTGGGGGCATTTATGTATCTGGCACCGTGGGGGCATTTCTTGCACTGTGGGGGCATTTCTTGCACTGTGGGGACATTTCTTGCACTGTGGGGGCATATCTTGCACTGTGAGGGCATTAATGTATGTGGCACTGTGGGGGCATATCTGCGCTGTGGGGGCATTTATCCATCTGGAACTGTGTGGCCATTTATGTAGCTGGCACTGCTGGGGGGCATGTCACGTGTAGCTGGCACTGCTGGGGGGCATGTCATGTGAAGCTGGCACTGCTGGGGGGCATATCATGTAGTGTTCCCGCTAGGCGTCTGTGGCTGGGCAGTGTGTCTCAGTGCTCTACCTGGCGCAATGTGTCTAACGTGCTCTTATAGGAGGTTCTACCTGGTGCAATGTGTATTAGCTGCACTACTGTGTGGTGTAATGTGAATTGCCACTATAATGTGGCTACGCACCTTCCCCACGAAGTAACTCCCCTAAATTTTTGCTGCGCGCCTTGGGCGCGCACTGTCCATGCTTTAGCGTGTGGAAATGGGAACAACAAGCATTACAGTATGTACATCATTTTGCCCACCTAACTTAAAAATGTGCCCTCCCTGTGATCAGCAACCTGCCCTAAAAAGTGAACACTAGCACGTGTAGCTGGCACTGCTGGAGGGCATGTCATGTGTAGCTGGCACTGCTGGGGGACGAGACCACGCCCACTTTTTCAAGAGGCCACGCCCACTTTTCCAAGGGCGCGCGCGCCTTCGGCGCGCGCATGGGGGGGGGCACTTTTACATTTTCTCGCTCAGGGTGCTAGTAGGCCTGGAGCCGGCCCTGGCTGGCATGGCACTCAGGCGACAGGTGGAATCTTGGTCATGCTCTGGTTTCTCTTCAGAACGAACAAATCTTTCGCCTTTTACTAAAGATTTCCGTGGAGAGGAGCAAAACTGAGTTTTATCTCAAATTTTGCATGCCCCATCTTATTGGGGTTTTATTTTATCGGTTTAAAGATAGAACGAGTGTGCTTTAATGTAAGCTCATTTGCATAGAAATGACAGTAAATGTTTGTTTCTTTTCAAACAGAACTTTCTTGACTATACTAATTGCTTGAAAGATCTGGGAACACATGGAAAAAAATACAAACCATGTTTATAGCTAGGGGAAGCCTGGTGAGAAATCTGCTTTCTTTCTTTCAAATTGGGTGCTCACTTTGAGCTGAATAAGAACTGCTGGCATGGCACTCAGGCGACAGGTGGAATCTTGGTCATGCTCTGGTTTCTCTTCAGAACGAACAAATCTTTCGCCTTTTACTAAAGATTTCCGTGGAGAGGAGCAAAACTGAGTTTTATCTCATTTTTTCATTGCCCCATCTTATTGGGGTTTTATTTTATCTGTTTAAAGATAGAACGAGTGTGCTTTAATGTAAGCTCATTTGCATAGAAATTACAGTAAATGTTTGTTTCTTTTCAAACAGAACTTTCTTGACCACACTAATTGCTTGAAAGATCTGGGAGCACATGGAAAAGAGTACAAACCATGTTTATAGCAAGGGTAAGCCTGGTGAGAAATCTGCTTTCTTTCATTCAAATTGGGTGCTCACTTTCAGCTGAATGAGAACTGCTGGCATGGCACTCAGGCGACAGGTGGAATCTTGGTCATGCTCTGGTTTCTCTTCAGAACTAACAAATATTTCGCCTTTTATTAAAGATTTCCGTGGAGAGGAGCAAAACTGAGTTTTATCTCAATTTTTGCATGCCCCATATCATACCTCCCAACTGTCCCGATTTTCGCGGGACAGTCCCGTTTTTTGGGGACTGTCCCGCTGTCCCACCTGCGGGCCGCAGTGTCCCGCGGTGGGGAGGACAGTTGGGAGGCTCTGTCTGTCGCTGCCCTGCTTAGCAGAGCAGCGGTGAATAGACGCTGTGCATATGCGCACAGCGTCTATTCACTGAAGTCAGAGGGAGAGGTGGCATGCCAGCGGCTCACAGAGCGCTGGGCATGCCCCCTCAGTGCCGAAAACGGGGGCGTGACTCGCGATCGCGGGTCCTCCCGCGAAGTCACACCCCCTTTTACTTAGGCCACGCTGCAATTGTTCATGCCGTTGGCTTGTGTTCTGTTGAATGCCACGTTCTGCGGCATGCTTAAGGTGTGAGCTGGTAAGATGCTCACCTTAGTTTAACAATAAATCCTTTCCTCGAAATGTCCGTCTCCCTGGGCACAGTTCCTATAACTGGAGTCTGGAGGAGGGGCATAGAGGGAGGAGCCAGTTCACACCCTTTGATAGTCTTAAAGTGCCCATGTCTCTTGCGGATCCCGTCTATACCCCATGGTTCTTAATGTGACCCCAGCATCCTCTACGGACTAAGAGAAAAGGATGCCCTTGCGCACTATCCTGACTTCTCCTCCCGTCTGCTTACTTTGTGCCTTCCAACGCACAATGCGAACTACAGGTGGTGCTGCAGGGCCCACACCCTTTTACTTGCCTTACAGAACAGCTCTGGAGCTGTTACAGTGCCCAGCTGCTGCAAGAAATCAGCTTGAATGCTTCAGGGGATGGGGCATGGCCAACATGAGCCCCACACCAAAGGAGGGTGGGGGTGTTTAATGAGAACTAGGGGTCATCCAAGCACTGCAAAAGGCCGCCATGCCCTGCACGCCCCTTTTCTCTTTTCATATGCAGATGAGGGTTCCAGCCAACTTTGGCCCACTGCTTGGATAACATCACTGTATGCAAATCCGTCTGCTGCAGACCTTCCCCCAGGAATGCTTGTACTAGATGTTGCATATGGTTTGATATTTGATGGTGCTTCAGTATTAGGCAGCCTTCCGCCCTCCCATGTTCATCTGAAAAGATGTGGTCTCCCTGCAGTTGTTGTCCCCAGACGAGAGTTCCCTTGTGCTTCCTCAGTTGAATCTCCTTAACTTGACGGGGGAGGGGCTGCCAGAGCAGACACCCTCCCCAGCCCTATCCCAACTCATACTTATTTTGCATATGAGATTTCTTGATCATGAAGATTGTTCTCACAGGGTGAGGTTCATCCATTATATTTTAAAATAGGAAGGTACAAATTACATATTTGAATTGCATTTATGTGCTGGATTCAAATGTCCCCCCCCCCCCTTCCATTCTCAATTGTGCCCGTCAGCAGCTATTCTAAGGTTGCTGCCAATGGGTGTGACACATTAATTTCTTCTGTGGGGTACACTGGACTCCACAAGGATTCACATTGGGGTGTAGAGTAGGATCTTGATCTGAGGCACCAACCGGCTCAAAGCTTTTGACTGTTCCCAAGATGCTCAGTGCATTCTCCTCTATAACCCCGCTTCCATGAACAGGGAGCTCAGTTTGTAGTTGGTGCCTTCAGTAGCAGGCCACTTAACAGGGGCCTGCCTCAGGCAGCCTATTCTTAGCTATAAATTTTGACAAGAAAAGAAGAACTTGTTTTATGAGAATCTACAAGGGCTGCAGCAGGCTAGGTCTAATAGACATCTTTACTGCAGCTTCATCACTCCCAGCGACGCTGTATACTCCCGTGCCCTGGTTGCTGGGTCACTGCAGCGGAGGCTCCGGTTTCATCCTAAGGTCAGTCACACACACACCACCCTTCCGGATCACGAGGCCGCTGTTGAAGGGGAGCGTGGCCGTAGGGGGTGGACCGTGTGCGCACTGGCGTGGACACTGATTACTGGGCAGCCGCTCCACTAGCCACCAGGTACAGTTAAGGAGCACAGGTCTGGGGGTTTTTCTCCTATATTAACCCAATTTTGTACTGCCCGCAGCGCATTGTGATAGGTAATAGGGCCTGATTCAGGTTGGATTGCAATCACAATAAGCGATCCAACTGCAAAAATTGCTAAGAGCATACGCATGTGCCTGCATTTTCTGCGGCACCCCGCAGAGAATGCGATCGCCTCTGCCTGTCAATCGGGGCGGGGGGGGGGGATAGGTGGGTCAGCAACACTCCATTTCCAAGTGAGGGATGGAGCGGTGCGGGTGCAAGGCTTCAAAATGGGGTCTGCAATGGAGGAGACACAGGGGGCGTGGTCACAGCGGCTGTATGAAATCACATTCAGCCGCTGTGATCACAAAAATGGTGGCGGCTTCCTGCGCGCACATACAGTCTGCACCAGCAGGAGGCTACACCATTTTTTATGATCACGCTGAACTGCAGTGCGACTGCAATTACAGCATGGTCAAGAAGGGAGGCGTCATGCTGGGTGGCCATGCCTTTTCACTGTGCAGGAGCCAGCACCGCTCACACACTAGTCCCCGGGTGCAGTCCCCAACCCCCGGGACACCCGGAGCAACAAAATGTAGATTCAGGCCACCAGGCCACGTCCCTACCTATGAAACCATGCCTCCTTTTTACCATTGCGCTGCTTATCTGCGCGCACTGCATTACAATCTCCCTCGCCACCTCTCTTGGTGTCACCAGTAATAGTGACACCTCTGCCATGCTTGTAGCAGCTGGTCCTAAGATCTACGCCTCAAGCCCTGAGTGTTTGCCCTTGTGACTTGTTGATCATCATAGCGAAGCAGATGCTTACAGAAAACTGCAGGGGCTTAGATTGAAAATAAAAAAAATTGATGGGTATAAGGTAGAGAGGAGCGGGTTCGGTTCTCCGAGAACCGAATTCCCCACGAACTCCACGTGGTTTACACTGGTCCGAGGCAGGCTCGGTTGTTCCCGCCTGACTCGGAAAACCTGAACAAGGGAAAATGTCATCATCCCGCTGTCGGATTCTCGCGAGATTCGGATTCCATATAAAGAGCTGCGCGTTGCCGCCATTTTTACTCGTGCATTGAAGAGAGAGCGGAATGGACGTGGCTATGTTCTCTCAGTGGAAATCTCAATAGCAGTGCTCAGTATCAGTGGTTACTTATTGCTGCTCAGTAATACTAGTAGTGTGTCTCTCCTGCTCAGTGTCAGTTCTCAGTAGTATCCTCATCAGTGCTCAGATCACTGCTCATTGTCTTGTGCTGCATTGTGGTGCTCAGCATACTACAGTACATTACTAATAGTCCAGTGCTGCATCTTGCTGCTCAGTGTCAGTTCTAGTATCCTCATCAGTGCTCACTATCACTGTTCATTGCATTTTGGTTTTCTGTATACTACAGTAACATAGTAATATAGTAACATATAGTAACATAGTTTTTGAGGTTGAATAGAGGCAAATTGCCCATCGTGTTCAACCTGTTTTAAGTTGTGATGATTCTACATACTTGCTGAATAATGTTTTATGACTAGTTAGCTACTATAACTCATGTTACCCCCGGATTAACCATGTTGATATTTTAAGTATTATAACCTTGGATAGCTTTTTCATTCAGAAATGTATCCATTCCTTTTTTAAATCCAATTACAGAGTCCGCCATTACCACCTTCCCTGGCAGGGAATTCCACATCCTGATTGCCCTAACAGTGAAGATCATAGTATCTCACCTGGCAGGTAAGTAGGAGTTGGGCTAGAGCTGTGGAGGATTGCTGCTCGGGCACCCCCTGTCAAGTGAAGGAGATCCAACTGAGGCAGCACAAGGGAACTCTCGAAAGAAGAACAAGGCTAGAGGAAGATCTGAGACAAAGAAATCTGACTTTTACCAGAGCTGACCAGAGGAAAGCACAAACACAGTCCCCCACTACCACAAATAATGCAGTCGAGTTTCCCACATTTGGGGAAATCACAGGGGTCAGCATACCCAGAATGCAATGAATGAACCTCACCCTGGGAGAACAATCTTCATGACCATGGTATCTCCTATGCAAAATAAGTATGATTTGGGATAGGGCTGGGGAGGGCCGCTGCTCAGGCACATCTCTGTCAAGTAAAGGAGATTCAACTGAGGCAGCACAAGGGAACTCTCATCTGGGGACAACAACTGCAGGGAGAACACATATTTTCAGATGAAAATCTTGGTCATGCTCTGGTTTCTCTTCAGAACGAACAAATTTTTCGCCTTTTACTAAAGATTTCCGTGGAGAGGAGCAAAACTGAGTTTTACCTCAATTTTTGCATGCCCCATCTTTTTGGGGTTTCTTTTATCGGTTTAAAGATAGAATGAGTGTGCTTTAATGAAAGCTCATTTGCATAGAAATTACAGTAAATGTTTGTTTCTTTTCAAACAGAACTTTCTTGACCATGCTACTTGCTTGAAAGATCTGGGAGCACATGGAATACAGTACAAACCATGCTTATAGCAAGGAGAAGCCAGGTGAGAAATCTGCTTTCTTTCAAATTGGGCGCTCACTTTGATCTGAATGAGGACTGCTGGCATGGCACTCAGGCGACAGGTGGAATCTTGGTCATGCTCTGGTTTCTCTTCAGAATGAACAAATCTTTCGCCTTTTATTAAAGATTATCCGTGGAGAGGAGCAAAACTGAGTTTTATCTCAATTTTTGCATGCCCCATATTATTGGGGTTTCTTTTATCAGTTTAAAGACAGAACGAGTGAGCTTTCTTGTTGGCTTTAATGTAAGTTTATTTGTATAACAATGACAGTAAATGTCTGTTTCTTTTCAAGCAGAACTTTCTTGACCATACTAATTGCTTGAAAGATCTGGGAGCACATGGAAAAGAGTACAAACCATGCTTATAGCAAGGGGAAGCCTGGTGAGAAATCTGCTTTCTTTCTTTCATATTGGGTGCTCACTTTGAGCTGAATGAGGACTGCTGGCATGGCACTCAGGCGACAGGTGGAATCTTGGTCATGCTCTGGTTTCTCTTCAGAACGAACAAATCTTTCGCCTTTTATTAAAGATTTCCGTGGATAGGAGCAAAACTGAGTTTTATCTAAATTTTTGCATGCCCCATATTATTGGGGTTTCTTTTATCTGTTTAAAGACAGAACGAGTGTGCTTTCTTGTTAGCTTTAATGTAAGTTGCCATAGATGCAGTGAAACACGCGTGTAGGGCACGGCGTGTCCTCGTGTATTTGACTCATGTGAAATGTTATAAAACAAAAATATATGATTATGATGTTAGCTGTTAGTCTCCACTAATAGGGAATAGAAGCTGAGCTATAAGAAAGGAATACACTAGATATGATGTCACTTAGCAATTACAATGTCTAAAGTGCATACAGATAGCTACTAATAACTCTTGATAAGAAAGTATATCAGTGTGGGTATATTTATATGATGGGATATTGGGACTAGTGAATATATATCACTCCTGCTGTCCAGATTGGCAATAACCAGACAATTATGATAAGAGTAGAGATGTCACATGGGCTGCTATAGATATTAATTTAATGCTGTATGTGTCATTTGTTACAAATGGATACATTTTCTATGAGTCAGCCTAGCAGCTGCATGTTCTAACAGAACACTATCCTCACACAGAATCTGCTAACCTTGAGATAACTAAATGACAGTGTGTAACAGTCTCTTTACTATAAGACTGTTACAAAGTAATATATATATTTGAAGTCAGTCTAGCAGCTGTGTGTTCCAGCAGTTTATAAGACAAAGAAAATCTCCTATTGTGGAATCTAGACACATGGGACTGCTGGCCTGTGTCATACTATTTCTATGTAATACCAGTAACATGTATATAACTGTTACATAATTGTTACAAATGGATAAATCTTTGAGTCAGCCTAGCAGCTGCATGTCCTAACAGGACACCATAAATCCTTTACAGTGTAACAAATTGATTGGTAACACTTAAAGGCTGGAGAGCAGTTATATGCCTTACTAGCATACTCAATATACCACATTATTACACCAGTTACCACGATTATTGACAGCGCATTTGATATATTATATTACCCTCACACTGAGTCTGTTTACCTTTAGATAACTAAGTGACCGAATATGTAACAGTTTCTCTATCATAAGACTGTTACAAAGTGAGATAGATATATTTGGAAGTCAGTCAAACAGCTGTGTGTTTCAGCGGTTTATAAGAAAATTCCTCATTGTGGAATCTGGACCACTAAGGGTTATTATATATATAGCACATGGAATTGCCACATCTCCCTATATGATAATTTCATTACACTGTAACATAATAAGAATTAACTCTTTAACAGTGTAAATAGAGAGTAATGAATCTCTGACACATGGAATATATTATTTCTTAGATGAATTGGATAAACCATTATGACAGACACTTTGCTTCCTAATAAGAATTGAGGTGGCTATACCTCTAAGGAAAGCATTATTGCCTACGCCTAGATCAGATTAAATAAGATCTGGCTGAATATATGAAGGAAGGTTGCTATTTATATGAGAATTGGAATTGCTATATTCCTTAAGGCAACCCCACCGATTGATATATGTTGTCAATTAAGTATATCTGAACGGCTATATCTGGACCAGATTTAATAAGATCTGGCTGATTATATGAAGGAGGGCTGCTATTTATATTGGAATTGCCATATTCCTTAAGGCAACCGCACCTGTTGGTATATCTCGCCAATTAACTATATCTAAACAGCTAAATTAAAGCTATTCATCATTTTTTTAGTTTGGATATTAATAAATATGATCTTTCCATGATGCATAGAGATTTCCCTATCAAGTGATTCCTTATCCGATATAGAAAGCTATCCCCCTATGGTATTGAATTTAGGAATATAGTCTTAGGGGACACAGAGAAATAAGTGATCCCCATCTACCTAAGCACCCCACAAATTGGAGGTTAGCTTACCGGTTATACTCAATCACCCCCACAAATTCGCCAATGGGGATGGCTTCCCGGGAGGTAACCCCTATTGAGTGAAGGGAGTATATAGGATACGACCCAGTGGTACCTGACGACATAGATACTAACAGCTATTTAATAACATTACGCTAGAAAGTGATTATTAGCAACATATATATCTATATAAACAACCCCGCCAGGGTTGTGCCTTCAAAAATAATCACACACGGACACGCTTTTTAAACCTTTTTTTCACATCTCTTTATTCTTCTTATGCACATGTATGTCAGTTCTGTGATTTTAACCTTTATGTTTCACTGCAGTTTGGGATAATAATATTAATATTTATCCAATTTTAATACATACTTAATAAAGGTTATATTTTATGATTCATTCATTCTGTCCAGTGCGTCAACAGTGCAGATTTCTTCTTGTTTTTTCTCCCAAATTCTATAACAATGACAGTAAATGTTGTTACTTTTCAAACAGAACTTTCTTGACCATGCTACTTGCTTGAAAGATCTGGGAGCACATGGAAAACAGTACAAACCATGCAGTATCACAAGAGCCTTTATTTGATCTTTCATGAAGATAGAGCAGAATTGAGGACACGTCAACAATTTCTGCCGAAGGTGGTTCATCTTTCCACATGGTGCCTTTGGCCACTGACACCTTCGTTGAGTCAAAGTCTCTGGCTGTGGTCAGAACTTTGAAAATTTATGTCACCAGAACGGTTCAGATTAGGAAAACAGAGGCTCTGTTTGTCCTGTATGCTCCCAACAGGATTGGGTGTCCTGCTTCCATGTAGACCATTATGCGCTGGATCTGTGGTAAGATTCAGCATGCTCATTCCACGGCAGGATTGCCGTTACTGAAATAGGTGAAGACCCATTCTACTAGAAAGGTGGGTTCATCCTGGGCAGCTGGTCGGGGAGTCTCGGCATTGCAATTTTGCCGAGCAGCTATTTAGTAAACACTTTTGCTAAGTTTTACAAGTTTGATACCTTGGCTGATGATAACCTCAAGTTGGGTCATTCGGTGCTGCAGAGTCGTACGCACTCTCCCACCCGTTCAAGAGCTTTGGTATAACCCCATGGTTCTTAATGTGACCCCAGCATCCTCTAGGTCGTATGAGAAAATAGGATTTTAATACCTACCGGTAAATCCTTTTCTCTTAGTCCGTAGAGGATGCTGGGCACCCGTCCCAGTCCATACTGTGTCTGCAGTTATTACTTGTGGTTATACACATGTTGTGTTATGGTTCTGGTCAGCTTTTTGCTGCAATTGTTCATGCCGTTGGCTTGTGTTCTGTTGAATGCCACGTTCTGCGGCATGCTTAAGGTGTGAGCTGGTAAGATGCTCACCTTAGTTTAACAATAAATCCTTTCCTCGAAATGTCCGTCTCCCTGGGCTCAGTTCCTATAACTGGAGTCTGGAGGAGGGGCATAGAGGGAGGAGCCAGTTCACACCCTTTGAAAGTCTTAAAGTGCCCATGTCTCTTGCGGATCCCGTCTATACCCCATGGTTCTTAATGTGACCCCAGCATCCTCTACGGACTAAGAGAAAAGGATGCCCTTGCGCACTATCCTGACTTCTCCTCCCGTCTGCTTACTTTGTGCCTTCCAACGCACAATGCGAGCTACAGGTGGTGCTGCAGGGCCCACACCCTTTTACTTGCCTTACAGAACAGCTCTGGAGCTGTTACAGTGCCCAGCTGCTGCAAGAAATCAGCTTGAATGCTTCAGGGGATGGGGCATGGCCAACATGAGCCCCACACCAAAGGAGGGTGGGGGTGTTTAATGCGAACTAGGGGTCATCCAAGCACCGCAAAAGGCCGCCATGCCCTGCATGCCCCTTTTCTCTTTTCATATGCAGATGAGGGTTCCAGCCAACTTTGGTCCACTGCTTGGATGACATCACCGTATGCAAATCCGTCTTCTGCAGACCTTCCCCCTGGAATGCTTGTACTAGTTGTTGCATATGGTTTGATATTTGATGGTGCTTCAATATTAGGCAGCCTTCCACCCTCCCATGTTCATCTGAACAGATGTGGTCTCCCTGCAGTTGTTGTCCCCAGACGAGAGTTCCCTTGTGCGTCCTCAGTTGAATCTCCTTAACTTGACGGGGGAGGGGCTGCCCGAGCAGCCACCCTCCCCAGCCCTATCCCAACTCATACTTATTTTGCATATGAGATCTCTTGATCATGAAGATTGTTCTCACAGGGTGAGGTTCATCCATTATATTTTAAAATAGGAAGGTACAAATTACATATTTGAATTGCATCTATGTGCTGGATTCAAATGTCCCCCCCCCCCCCTTCCTTTCTCAATTGTGCCCGTCAGCAGCTATTCTAAGGTTGCTGCCAATGGGTGTGACACATTAATTTCTTCTGTGGGGTACACTGGACTCCACAAGGATTCACATTGGGGTGTAGAGTAGGATCTTGATCTGAGGCACCAACCGGCTCAAAGCTTTTGACTGTTCCCAAGATGCTCAGTGCATTCTCCTCTATAACCCCGCTTCCATGAACAGGGAGCTCAGTTTGTAGTTGGTGCCTTCAGTAGCAGGCCTCTTAACAGGGGCCTGCCTCAAGCAGCCTATTCTTAGCTATTAATTTTGACAAGAAAAGAAGAACTTGTTTTATGAGAATCTACAAGGGCTGCAGCAGGCTAGGTCTAATAGACATCTTTACTGCAGCTTCATCACTCCCAGCGGCGCTGTATACTCCCGTGCCCTGGTTGCTGGGTCACTGCAGCGGAGGCTCCAGTTTCTTCCTAAGGTCAGTCACACACACACCGCCCTTCCGGATCACGAGGCCGCTGATGAAGGGGAGCGTGGCCGTAGGGGGTGGACCGTGTGCGCACTGGCGTGGACACTGATTACTGGGCAGCCGCTCCACTAGCCACCAGGTACAGTTAAGGAGCACAGGTCTGGGAGTTTTACTCCTATATTAACCCAATTTTGTACTGCCCGCAGCGCATTGTGATAGGTAATAGGGCCTGATTCAGGTTGGATTGCAATCACAATAAGCGATCCAACTGCAAAAATTGCTAAGAGCATACGCATGTGCCTGCATTTTCTGCGGCACCCCGCAGAGAATGCGATCGCCTCTGCCTGTCAATCGGGGCGGGGGGGGGGGGGGAGAGGGGGGTCAGCAACACTCCATTTCCAAGTCAGGGATGGAGCGGTGCGGGGGCAAGGCTTCAAAATGGGGTCTGCAACGGAGGAGACACAGGGGGCGTGGTCACAGCGGCTGTATGACATCACATTCAGCCGCTGTGATCACAAAAATGGTGGCGGCTTCCTGCGCGCACATACAGTCTGCACCAGCAGGAGGCTACACCATTTTATATGATCACGCTGAACTGCAGTGCGACTGCAATTACAGCATGGTCAAGAATGGAGGCGTCATGCTCGGTGGCCATGCACTGTCACTGTGCAGGAGCCAGCACCGCACACACACTAGTCCCCGGGTGCAGCCCCCAACCCCCGGGACACCCGGAGCAACAAAATGTAGATTCAGGCCACCAGGCCACGCCCCTACCTATGAAACCATGCCTCCTTTTTACCATTGCACTGCTTATCTGCGCGCACTGCATTACAATCTCCCTCGCCACCTCTCTGGGTGTCACCAGTGATAGTGACACCTCTGCCATGCTTGTAGCAGCTGGTCCTAAGATCTACGCCTCAAGCCCTGAGTGTTTGCCCTTGTGACTTGTTGATCATCATAGCGAAGCAGATGCTTACAGAAAACTGCAGGGGCTTAGATTGAAAATAAAAAAATTGATGGGTATAAGGTAGAGAGGAGCGGGTTCGGTTCTCCGAGAACCGAATTCCCGACGAACTCCACGTGGTTTACACTGGTCCGAGGCAGGCTCGGTTGTTCCCGCCTGACTCGGAAAACCTGAACAAGGGAAAATGTCATCATCCCGCTGTCGGATTCTCGCGAGATTCGGATTCCATATAAAGAGCTGCGCGTTGCCGCCATTTTTACTCGTGCATTGAAGAGAGAGCGGAGAGGACGTGGCTATGTTCTCTCAGTGGAAATCTCAATATCAGTGCTCAGTATCAGTGGTTACTTATTGCTGCTCAGTAATACTAGTAGTGTGTCTCTCCTGCTCAGTGTCAGTTCTCAGTAGTATCCTCATCAGTGCTCAGTATCACTGCTCATTGTCTTGTGCTGCATTGTGGTGCTCAGCATACTACAGTACATTACTAATAGTCCAGTGCTGCATCTTGCTGCTCAGTGTCAGTTCTAGTATCCTCATCAGTGCTCACTATCACTGCTCATTACATTGTGGTGTTCTGTATACTACAGTAACATAGTAATATAGTAACATATAGTAACATAGTTTTTGAGGTTGAATAGAGGCAAATTGCCCATCGTGTTCAACCTGTTTTAAGTTGTGATGATTCTACATACTTGCTGAATAATGTTTTATGACTAGTTAACTACTATAACTCATGTTACCCCCGGATTAACCATGTTGATATTTTAAGTATTATAACCTTGGATAGCTTTTTCATTCAGAAATGTATCCATTCCTTTTTTAAATCCAATTACAGAGTCCGCCATTACCACCTTCCCTGGCAGGGAATTCCACATCCTGATTGCCCTAACAGTGAAGATCATAGTATCTCACCTGGCAGGTAAGTAGGAGTTGGGCTAGAGCTGTGGAGGATTGCTGCTCGGGCACCCCCTGTCAAGTGAAGGAGATCCAACTGAGGCAGCACAAGGGAACTCTCGAAAGAAGAACAAGGCTAGAGGAAGATCTGAGACAAAGAAATCTGACTTTTACCAGAGCTGACCAGAGGAAAGCACAAACACAGTCCCCCACTACCACAAATAATGCAGTCGAGTTTCCCACATTTGGGGAAATCACAGGGGTCAGCATACCCAGAGTGCAATGAATGAACCTCACCCTGGGAGAACAATCTTCATGACCATGGTATCTCCTATGCAAAATAAGTATGATTTGGGATAGGGCTGGGGAGGGCCGCTGCTCAGGCACATCTCTGTCAAGTAAAGGAGATTCAACTGAGGCAACACAAGGGAACTCTCATCTGGGGACAACAACTGCAGGGAGAACACATATTTTCAGATGAACATGGGAGGGCAGAAGGCTGCCTAATACTGAAGCACCCCCAAACAACAAACCAAATGCAACTACTAGTGCAAGCATTCCTGGGGGAAGGCCTGCAGCAGATGGATTTGCATATGGTGATGTCATCCAAGCAGTGGGTCAAAGTTGGCTTCAACCCTCGTCTGCATATGAAAATAAAAATGGAGTGTGCAGGGCATGGCGGCCTTTTGCGGCGCTTGGATGACCCCTAGTTCGCATTAAACACCTCCACCTTCCTTCGGTGTGGGGCTCATGTTGGCTATGCCCCAGCCCCTGAAGCATTCAAGCTGATTTCTTGCAGCAGCTGGGCACTGTAACAGCTCCAGAGCTGCTCTTTAAAGCAAGTAAAAGGGTGTGGGCCCTGCAGCACTACCTGTAGTTTGCATTGTGCTTTGGAAGGCACAAAGTAAGCAGACGGGAGAAGTCAGGATAGTGCACAAGGGCATAGAAGGGAGCGGCTCAAGAAAAGAGAAGTGGAAACAGACAGCAAACTAGGCTGGAGAGAGACCTGAGACAAAGAGATCTGAATTATACGAGAGCCGACCAGAGGAAACACAAATTATGTAATCAAGTGTCCCACATTTGGGGAAATCGTAGGAGCAGCACACCCAGAGTGCATTGGGTGAGCCTTGCCCTGGGAGAAGCACCTTCCTGATCATAGTATCTCACCTGGCAGGTAAGTAGGAGTTGGGCTAGAGCTGGGGAGGGTCGCTGTTCGGGCACCCCCCTGTCAAGTGAAGGAGCTCCAACTGAGGCAGCACAAGGAAACTCTCGAAAAAAGAACAAGGCTAGAGGAAGATCTGAGACAAAGAAATCTGACTTTTACCAGAGCTGACCAGAGGAAAGCACAAACACAGTCCCCCACTACCACAAATAATGCAGTCGAGTTTCCCACATTTGGGGAAATCACAGGGGTCAGCATACCCAGAATGCAATGAATGAACCTCACCCTGGGAGAACAATCTTCATGACAATGGTATCTCCTATGCAAAATAAGTATGATTTGGGATAGGGCTGGGGAGGGCCGCTGCTCAGGCACATCTCTGTCAAGTAAAGGAGATTCAACTGAGGCAGCACAAGGGAACTCTCATCTGGGGACAACAACTGCAGGGAGAACACATATTTTCAGATGAACATGGGAGAGCAGAAGGCTGCCTAATACTGAAGCACCCCCAAACAACAAACCAAATGCAACAACTAGTACAAGCATTCCTGGGAAAAGGTCTGCAGAAGACGGATTTGCATACGGTGATGTCATCCAAGCAGTGGGCCAAAGTTGGCTGGAACCCTCATCTGCATATGAAAAGAGAAAAGGGGTATGCAGGGCATGGCGGCCTTTTGCGGCGCTTGGATGACCCTTAGTTCGCATTAAACACCTCCACCCTCCGTCGGTGTGGGGCTCATGTTGGCTATGCCCCAGCCCCTGAAGCATTCAAGCTGATTTCTTGCAGCAGCTGGGCACTGTAACAGCTCCAGAGCTGCTCTGAAAGGCAAGTAAAAGGGTGTGGGCCCTGCAGCACTACCTGTAGTTTGCATTGTGCGTTGGAAGGCACAAAGTAAGCAGACAGGAGAAGTCAGGAGAGTGCACAAGGGCATAGAAGGCAGCGGCTCAAGAAAAGAGAAGTGGAAACAGACAGCAAACTAGGCTGGAGAGAGACCTGAGACAAAGAGATCTGAATTATACGAGAGCCGACCAGGGGAAACACAAATTATGCAGTCAAGTTTCCCACATTTGGGGAAATCGCAGGAGCAGCACACCCAGAGTGCAATGGGTGAGCCTTGCCCTGGGAGAAGCACCTTCATGATCATAGTATCTCACCTGGCAGGTATGTAGGAGTTGGGCTAGAGCTGGGGAGGGTCGCTGCTTGGGTACCCCCCTGTCAAGTGAAGGAGATCAAACTGAGGCAGCACAATGGAACTCTCGAAAGAAGAACAAGGCTAGAGGAAGATCTGAGACAAAGAAATCTGACTTTTACCAGAGCTGACCAGAGGAAAACACAAACACAGTCCCCCACTACCACAAATAATGCAGTTGAGTTTCCCACATTTGGGGAAATCACAGGGGTCAGCATACCCAGAATGCAATGAATGAACCTCACCCTGGGAGAACAATCTTTATGACCATGGTATCTCCTATGCAAAATAAGTATGATTTGGGAAAGGGCTGGGGAGGGCCGCTGCTCAGGCACATCTCTGTCAAGTAAAGGAGATTCAACAGAGGCAGCACAAAGGAACTCTCATCTGGGGACAACAACTGCCGGGAGAACACATATTTTCAGATGAACATGGGAGGGCAGAAGGCTGCCTAATACTGAAGCACCCCCAAACAACAAACCAAATGCAACAACTAGTTCAAGCATTCCAGGGGGAAGGTCTGCAGAAGACGGATTTGCATACAGTGATGTCATCCAAGCAGTGGGCCAAAGTTGGCTGGAACCCTCATCTGCATATGAAAAGAGAAAAGGGGTATGCAGGGCATGGCGGCCTTTTGCGGCGCTTGGATGACCCTTAGTTCGCATTAAACACCCCCACCCTCCTTCGGTGTGGGGCTCATGTTGGCCATGCCCCAGCCCCTGAAGCATTCAAGCTGATTTCTTTCAGCAGCTTGGCACTGTAACAGCTCCAGAGCTGCTCTGTAAGGCAAGTAAAAGGGTGTGGGCCCTGCAGCACTACCTGTAGTTTGCATTGTGCATCGGAAGGCACAAAGTAAGCAGACAGGAGGAGAAGTCAGGATAGTGCACAAGGGTGTAGAAGGGAGGGGCTCAAGAAAAAAGAAGTGGAAACAGACAGCAAACTAGGCTGGAGAGAGACCTGAGACAAAGAGATCTGAATTATATGAGAGCCGACTAGGGGAAACACAAATTATGCAGTCAAGTTTCCCACATTTGGGGAAATCGCAGGGGCAGCACACCCAGAGTGCAATGGGTGAGCCTTGCCCTGGGAGAAGCAACTTCATGATCATAGTATCTAACCTGGCAGGTAAGTAGGAGTTGGGCTAGAGCTGGGGAGGGTCGCTGCTCGGGCACCCCCCTGTCAAGTGAAGGAGATCCAACTGAGGCAGCACAAGGGAACTCTTGAAAGAAGAACAAGGCTAGAGGAAGATCTGAGACAAAGAAATCTGACTTTTACCAGAGCTGACCAGAGGAAAGCACAAACACAGTCCCCCACTACCACAAATAATGCAGTTGAGTTTCCCACATTTGGGGAAATCACAGAGGTCAGCATACCCAGAATGCAATGAATGAACCTAACCCTGGGAGAACAATCTTCATGACCATGTTATCTCCTATGCAAAATAAGTATGATTTGGGATAGGGCTGGGGAGGGCCGCTGCTCAGGCACATCTCTGTCAAGTAAAGGAGATTCAACTGAGGCAGCACAAGGGAACTCTCATCTGGGGACAACAACTGCAGGGAGAACACATATTTTCAGATGAACATGGGAGGGCAGAAGGCTGCCTAATACTGAAGCACCCCCAAACAACAAACCAAATGCAACAACTAGTGCAAGCATTCCTGGGGGAAGGCCTGCCGCAGATGGATTTGCATATGGTGATGTCATCCAAGCAGTGGGTCAAAGTTGGCTTCAACCCTCGTCTGCATATGAAAAGAGAAAAGGGGCATGCAGGGCATGGCGGCCTTTTGCGGCGCTTGGCTGACCCCTAGTTTGCATTAAACACCTCCACCCTCCGTCGGTGTGGGGCTCTTGTTGGCTATGCCCCAGCACCTGAAGCATTCAAGCTGATTTCTTGCTGCAGCTGGGCACTGTAACAGCTCCAGAGCTGCTCTGTAAGGCAAGGTAAAAGGGTGTGGGCCCTGCAGCACTACCTGTAGTTTGCATTGTGCGTTGGAAGGCACAAAGTAAGCAGACAGGAGAAGTCAGGAGAGTGCACAAGGGCATAGAAGGCAGCGGCTCAAGAAAAGAGAAGTGGAAACAGACAGCAAACTAGGCTGGAGAGAGACCTGAGACAAAGAGATCTGAATTACACCAGGTCCGTCATTATATTATATATACCTACAGTAGTTATATATATATTTTTTTATATCATTAATTATCATCTCTATACTAGCAGACGCAGTACGGTAGTCCACGGCTGTGGCTATCTCTGTGTCGTCAGTGCTCGTCCATAATTGTATACCTACCTACCTGTGGTGGAAGTTTTTTTCTATCTTCTTCATACTAGTAGTTTAGCAGTCTGCTGACAGTGTCCACCAGGTCCGTCATTATATTATATATACCTACAGTAGTTATATATATATTTTTTTTATATCATTAATTATCATCTCTATACTAGCAGACGCAGTACGGTAGTCCACGGCTGTAGCTACCTCTGTGTCGTCAGTCACTCGTCATCCATAAGTATACTAGTATCCATCCATCTCCATTGTTTACCTGAGGTGCCTTTTAGTTGTGCCTATTAAAATATGGAGAACAAAAATGTTGAGGTTCCAAAAATAGGGAAAGATCAAGATCCACTTCCACCTCGTGCTGAAGCTGCTGCCACTAGTCATGGCCGAGACGATGAAATTCCATCAACGTCGTCTGCCAAGGCCGATGCCCAATGTCATAGTACAGAGCATGTAAAATCCAAAACACAAAAGATCAGTAAAAAAAGGACTCAAAAATCTAAATAAAAATCGTCGGAGGAGAAGCGTAAACTTGCCAATATGCCATTTACCACACGGAGTGGCAAGGAACGGCTGAGGCCCTGGCCTATGTTCATGGCTAGTGGTTCAGCTTCACATGAGGATGGAAGCACTCAGCCTCTCGCTAGAAAAATGAAAAGACTTAAGCTGGCAAAAGCACAGCAAAGAACTGTGCGTTCTTCAAAATCACAAATCCACAAGGAGAGTCCAATTGTGTCGGTTGCGATGCCTGACCTTCCCAACACTGGACGTGAAGAGCATGCACCTTCCACCATTTGCACGCCCCCTGCAAGTGCTGGAAGGAGCACCCGCAGTCCAGTTCCTGATAGTCAGATTGAAGATGTCAGTGTTGAAGTACACCAGGATGAGGAGGATATGGGTGTTGCTGGCGCTGGGGAGGAAATTGACAAGGAGGATTCTGATGGTGAGGTGGTTTGTTTAAGTCAGGCACCCGGCGAGACACCTGTTGTCCGTGGGAGGAATATGGCCATTGACATGCCTGGTGAAAATACCAAAAAAATCAGCTCTTCGGTGTGGAAGTATTTCAACAGAAATGCGGACAACAGGTGTCAAGCCGTGTGTTGCCTTTGTCAAGCTGTAATAAGTAGGGGTACGGACGTTAACCACCTCGGAACATCCTCCCTTATACGTCACCTGCAGCGCATTCATCATAAGTCAGTGACAAGTTCAAAAACTTTGGGCGACAGCGGAAGCAGTCCACTGACCAGTAAATCCCTTCCTCTTGTAACCAAGCTCACGCAAACCACCCCACCAACTCCCTCAGTGTCAATTTCCTCCTTCCCCAGGAATGCCAATAGTCCTGCAGGCCATGTCACTGACAATTCTGACGAGTTCTCTCCTGCCTGGGATTCCTCCGATGCATCCTTGAGTGTAACGCCTACTGCTGCTGGCGCTGCTGTTGTTGCTGCTGGGAGTCGATGGTCATCCCAGAGGGGAAGTCGTAAGACCACTTTTACTACTTCCACCAAGCAATTGACTGTCCAACAGTCTTTTGCAAGGAAGATGAAATATCACAGCAGTCATCCTGCTGCAAAGCGGATAACTGAGGCCTTGGCATCCTGGGCAGTGAGAAACGTGGTTCCGGTATCCATCATTACTTCAGAGCCAACTATAGACTTGATTGAGGTACTGTGTCCCCGGTACCAAATACCATCTAGGTTCCATTTCTCTAGGCAGGCGATACCGAAAATGTACACAGACCTCAGAAAAAGACTCACCAGTGTCCTAAAAAATGCAGTTGTACCCAATGTCCACTTAACCACGGACATGTGGACAAGTGGAGCAGGGCAGACTCAGGACTATATGACTGTGACAGCCCACTGGGTAGATGTATTGACTCCCGCCGCAAGAACAGCAGCGGCGGCACCAGTAGCAGCATCTCGCAAACGCCAACTCTTTCCTAGGCAGGCTACGCTTTGTATCACCGCTTTCCAGAATACGCACACAGCTGAAAACCTCTTACGGCAACTAAGGAAGATCATCACAGAATGGCTTACCCCAATTGGACTCTCCTGTGGATTTGTGGCATCGGACAACGCCAGCAATATTGTGCGTGCATTATATCTGGGCAAATTCCAGCACGTCCCATGTTTTGCACATACCTTGAATTTGGTGGTGCAGAATTATTTAAAAAACGACAGGGGCGTGCAAGAGATGCTGTCGGTGGCAACAAGAATTGCGGGACACTTTCGGCGTACAGGCACCACGTACAGAAGACTGGAGCAACACCAAAAACGCCTGAACCTGCCCTGCCATCATCTGAAGCAAGAAGTGGTAACGAGGTGGAATTCAACCCTCTATATGCTTCAGAGGATGGAGGAGCAGCAAAAGGCCATTCAAGCCTATACATCTGACCACGATATAGGAGGTGGAATGCACCTGTCTCAAGCGCAGTGGAGAATGATTTCAACGTTGTGCAAGGTTCTGCAACCTTTTGAACTTGCCACACGTGAAGTCAGTTCAGACACTGCCAGCCTGAGTCAGGTCATTCCCGTCATCAGGCTTTTGCAGAAGAAGCTGGAGACATTGAAGGAGGAGCTAAGACAGAGCGATTCCGCTAGGCATGTGGGACTTGTGGATGGAGCCCTTCATTCGCTTAACCAGGATTCACGGGTGGTCAATCTGTTGAAATCAGAGCACTACATTTTGGCCACCGTGCTCGATCCTAGATTTAAAACCTACGTTGTATCTCTCTTTCCGGCAGACACAAGTCTGCAGGGGTTCAAAGACCTGCTGGTGAGAAAATTATCAAGTCAAGCGGAACTTGATCGGTCAACAGCTCCTCCTTCACATTCTCCCGCAATTGGGGGTGCGAGGAAAGGCTCAGAATTCCGAGCCCACCCGCTGGCGGTGATGCAGGGCAGTCTGGAGCGACTGCTGATGCTGACATCTGGTCCGGACTGAAGGACCTGCCAACGATTACGGACATGTCGTCTACTGTCACTGCATATGATTCTCTCACCATTGAAAGAATGGTGGAGGATTATATGAGTGACCGCATCCAAGTAGGCACGTCAGACAGTCCGTACGTATACTGGCAGGAAAAAGAGGCAATTTGGAGGCCCTTGCACAAACTGGCTTTATTCTACCTAAGTTGCCCTCCCACAAGTGTGTACTCCGAAAGAGTGTTTAGTGCCGCCGCTCACCTTGTCAGCAATCGGCGTACGAGGTTACTTCCAGAAAATGTGGAGAAGATGATGTTCATTAAAATGAATTATAATCAATTTCTCCGTGGAGACATTGACCAGCAGCAATTGCCTCCACAAAGTATACAGGGAGCTGAGATGGTGGATTCCAGTGGGGACGAATTGATAATCTGTGAGGAGGGGGATGTACACGGTGATGAATCGGAGGATGATGAGGTGGACATCTTGCCTCTATAGAGCCAGTTTGTGCAAGGAGAGATTAATTGCTTCTTTTTTGGTGGGGGTCCAAACCAACCCGTCATTTCAGTCACAGTCGTGTGGCAGACCCTGTCACTGAAATGATGGGTTGGTTAAAGTGTGCATGTCCTGTTTATACAACATAAGGGTGGGTGGGAGGGCCCAAGGCAATTCCACCTTGCACCTCTTTTTTCTTTTATTTTTCTTTGCGTCATGTGCTGTTTGGGGAGTGTTTTTTGGAAGGGCCATCCTGCGTGACACTGCAGTGCCACTCCTAGATGGGCCAGGTGTTTGTGTCGGCCACTTGGGTCGCTGAGCTTAGTCACACAGCTACCTCATTGCGCCTCTTTTTTTCTTTGCGTCATGTGCTGTTTGGGGAGTGTTTTTTGGAAGGGCCATCCTGCGTGACACTGCAGTGACACTCCTAGATGGGCCAGGTGTTTGTGTCGTCCACTTGGGTCGCTGAGCTTAGTCACACAGCTACCTCATTGCGCCTCTTTTTTTCTTTGCGTCATGTGCTGTTTGGGGAGTGTTTTTTGGAAGGGCCATCCTGCGTGACACTGCAGTGCCACTCCTAGATGGGCCAGGTGTTTGTGTCGGCCACTTGGGTCGCTGAGCTTAGTCACACAGCTACCTCATTGCGCCTCTTTTTTTCTTTGCGTCATGTGCTGTTTGGGGAGTGTTTTTTGGAAGGGCCATCATGCGTGACACTGCAGTGCCACTCCTAGATGGGCCAGGTGTTTGTGTCGGCCACTTGGGTCACTGAGCTTAGTCATCCAGCGACCTCGGTGCAAATTTTAGGACTAAAAATAATATTGTGAGGTGTGAGGTGTTAAGAATAGACTGAAAATGAGTGGAAATTATGGTTATTGAGGTTAATAATACTTTGGGATCAAAATGACTCCCAAATTCTATGATTTAAGCTGTTTTTTAGGGTTTTTTGAAAAAAACACCCGAATCCAAAACACACCCGAATCCGACAAAAAAAATTCGGTGAGGTTTAGCCAAAACGCGTTCGAACCCAAAACACGGCCGCGGAACCGAACCCAAAACCAAAACACAAAACCCGAAAAATTTCCGGTGCACATCTCTAGTGGCCATGCCATGTCACTGTGCAGGAGCCAGCACCGCTCACACACTAGTCCCCGGTGCAGCCCCCAACCCCCGGGACACCCGGAGCAACAAAATGTAGATTCAGGCCACCAGGCCACGCCCCTACCTATGAAACCATGCCTCCTTTTTACCATTGCGCTGCTTATCTGCGCGCACTGCATTACAATCTCCCTCGCCACCTCTCTGGGTGTCACCAGTGATAGTGACACCTCTGCCATGCTTGTAGCAGCTGGTCCTAAGATCTACGCCTCAAGCCCTGAGTGTTTGCCCTTGTGACTTGTTGATCATCATAGCAAAGCAGATGCTTACAGAAAACTGCAGGGGCTTAGATTGAAAATAAAAAAAATTGATGGGTATAAGGTAGAGAGGAGCGGGTTCGGTTCTCCGAGAACCGAATTCCCCACGAACTCCACGTGGTTTACACTGGTACGAGGCAGGCTCGGTTGTTCCCGCCTGACTCGGAAAACCTGAACAAGGGAAAATGTCATCATCCCGCTGTCGGATTCTCGCGAGATTCGGATTCCATATAAAGAGCTGCGCGTTGCCGCCATTTTTACTCGTGCATTGAAGAGAGAGCGGAGAGGACGTGGCTATGTTCTCTCAGTGGAAATCTCAATATCAGTGCTCAGTATCAGTGGATACTTATTGCTGCTCAGTAATACTAGTAGTGTGTCTCTCCTGCTCAGTGTCAGTTCTCAGTAGTATCCTCATCAGTGCTCAGTATCACTGCTCATTGTCTTGTGCTGCATTGTTGTGCTCAGCATACTACAGTACATTACTAATAGTCCAGTGCTGCATCTTGCTGCTCAGTGTCAGTTCTAGTATCCTCATCAGTGCTCACTATCACTGCTCATTGCATTGTGGTGTTCTGTATACTACAGTAACATAGTAATATAGTAACATATAGTAACATAGTTTTTGAGGTTGAATAGAGGCAAATTGCCCATCGTGTTCAACCTGTTTTAAGTTGTGATGATTCTACATACTTGCTGAATAATGTTTTATGACTAGTTAGCTACTACAACTCATGTTACCCCCGGATTAACCATGTTGATATTTTAAGTATTATAACCTTGGATAGCTTTTTCATTCAGAAATGTATCCATTCCTTTTTTAAATCCAATTACAGAGTCCGCCATTACCACCTTCCCTGGCAGGGAATTCCACATCCTGATTGCCCTAACAGTGAAGATCATAGTATCTCTCCTGGCAGGTAAGTAGGAGTTGGGCCAGAGCTGTGGAGGATTGCTGCTCGGGCACCCCCTGTCAAGTGAAGGAGATCCAACTGATGCAGCACAAGGGAACTCTCGAAAGAAGAACAAGGCTAGAGGAAGATCTGAGACAAAGAAATCTGACTTTTACCAGAGCTGACCAGAGGAAAGCACAAACACAGTCCCCCACTACCACAAATAATGCAGTCGAGTTTCCCACATTTGGGGAAATCACAGGGGTCAGCATACCCAGAATGCAATGAATGAACCTCACCCTGGGAGAACAATCTTCATGACCATGGTATCGCCTATGCAAAATAAGTATGATTTGGGATAGGGCTGGGGAGGGCCGCTGCTCAGGCACATCTCTGTCAAGTAAAGGAGATTCAACTGAGGCAGCACAAGGGAACTCTCATCTGGAGACAACAACTGCAGGGAGAACACATATTTTCAGATGAACATGGGAGGGCAGAAGGCTGCCTAATACTGAAGCACCCCCAAACAACAAACCAAATGCAACAACTAGTACAAGCATTCCTGGGGGAAGTTCTGCAGAAGATGGATTTGCATACGGTGATGTCATCCAAGCAGTGGGCCAAAGTTGGCTGGAACCCTCATCTGCATATGAAAAGAGAAAAGGGGTATGCAGGGCATGGCGGACTTTTGCGGCGCTTGGATGACCCTTAGTTCGCATTAAACACCCCCACCCTCCTTCGGTGTGGGGCTCATGTTGACAATGCCCCAGCCCCTGAAGCATTCAAGCTGATTTCTTACAGCAGCTTGGCACTGTAACAGCTCCAGAGCTGCTCTGTAAGGCAAGTAAAAGGGTGTGTAGTTTGCATTGTGCATTGGAAGGCACAAAGTAAGCAGACAGGAGGAGAAGTCAGGATAGTGCACAAGGGTATAAAAGGGAGGGGCTCAAGAAAAAAGAAGTGGAAACAGACAGCAAACTAGGCTGGAGAGAGACCTGAGACAAAGAGATCTGAATTATACGAGAGCCGACCAGGGGAAACACAAATTATGCAGTCAAGTTTCCCACATTTGGGGAAATCGCAGGGGCAGCACACCCAGAGTGCAATGGGTGAGCCTTGCCCTGGGAGAAACACCTTCATGATCATAGTATCTCACCTGGCAGGTAAGTAGGAGTTGGGCTTGAGCTGGGGAGGGTCGCTGCTCGGGCACCCCCCTGTCAAGTGAAGGAGATCCAACTGAGGCAGCACAAGGGAACTCTCGAAAGAAGAACAAGGCTAGAGGAAGATCTGAAACAAAGAAATCTGACTTTTACCAGAGCTGACCAGAGGAAAACACAAACACAGTCCCCCACTACCACAAATAATGCAGTCGAGTTACCCACATTTGGGGAAATCACAGGGGTCAGCATACCCAGAATGCAATGAATGAACCTCACCCTGGGAGAATAATCTTCATGACCATGGTATCTCCTATGCAAAATAAGTATGATTTGGGATAGGGCTGGGGAGGGCCGCTGCTCAGGCACATCTCTGTCAAGTAAAGGAGATTCAACTGAGGCAGCACAAGGGAACTCCAGCATCCTCTACAGACTAAGAGAAAAGGATTTACCGGTAGGTATTAAAATCCTATTTTCTCATACGACCTAGAGGATGCTGGGGTCACATTAAGAACCATGGGGTTATACCAAAGCTCTTGAACGGGTGGAAGAGTGCGTACGACTCTGCAGCACCGAATGACCCAACTTGAGGTTATCATCGGCAAGGATGCAGTGGCGTTAATGTTTCCTGGTGTCAACCTGTATTATTTCAGTAGATATTGAAATGAGGATGCATCTTGCTGCCTTTCCAATGAAGCAAGTTTAATTTAGTAATAGGTGAAAAACCATCCCTACAAAGATGTTAATCAGATACTTGGCTTTGTGGACACTTTTCAGAGAACAAATTTGTTAGCATAAAAATAAAGCCAGAAAATGAAGAGCTGTTTAATCACTCAATTGGATTTTTTTGCCAGCATATTTCTTTTTCTCTGCAAACCACTGCTAAATTGTGCTTCCTAGCTGTTTTTATAAAATCACTGAATCAAATCTAACTCTGATTACATCAGAGAAGGCCAGGTACCCTACACCATAACAGGGGTTTTTGAAATTTTGACTTGTCTACTTAAAGATCACCAAAATCTGATAACAAGGTCAATTACATCCCTGGGTGGGATTGAACCACCAACCCTTTGGTTAATAACCAATCCCACTAACCAATTGCGCCACAGAGACACTTTGCAAAAGTCCATACTGACAAAGGCTAATAAGCATTCATCTAGAACGTTTCCTAGAAAAACTTTAAAAAGTCAATAATCTGGAGAGTTTTTGTAAGATGTTTATTCCATCAACCAACGAAGAAACACATTGTTACTTTCCCATGATGAGTGAGTGCTTCAAGATCTCTTGCACTTACATGTGCAGCAGAGTACTGTAATGAAAGCATGCTGGGTTCATAACCCAGAGGTAGGCAGATTGAAACTATCCTCTGCTATATGCATTTTTTTTTTGTTAATTAAAGTAATCCAAAACTGGGATTGATATTTTTTCTCTTTTATTTTTACTTAAAGTACAATAACTTTTACCATTTTAATATGTTTTAATAGTATATTGACAGTATTGTTTTCTTTCAAAAATCCACTTAATTTTCTTTACCCGATTATTAAAATGGTAATTGACAAAAACAAACTACATTGTCACCAGAAGAGCAATACAAAATGTACAAGTGATATATTAAAATCATCTTTCCAGCTTGAATTTCAATGATGCATTGGGGCAACGATTTTGTGAGAAACATCTTCACCCTTAAATAAAGATTTTCTTAATTCCTTACCTGTGTGCTAATTAGATATCACCTTGTTTTCACATTAAACAGACTTCCACATGAGAAAGCAGCAAGGATGCAGTGGCGTTAATGTTTCCTGGTGTCAACCTGTATTATTTCAGTAGATATTGAAATGAGGATGCATCTTGCTGCCTTTCCAATGAAGCAAGTTTAATTTAGTAATAGGTGAAAAACCATCCCTACAAAGATGTTAATCCGATACTTGGCTTTGTGGACACTTTTCAGAGAACAAATTTGTTAGCATAAAAATAAAGCCAGAAAATGAAGAGCTGTTTAATCACTCAATTGGATTTTTCTGCCAGCATATTTCATTTTCTCTGCAACCCACTGCTAAATTGTGCTTCCTAGCTGTTTTTTGATAAAATCACTTAATCAAATCTAACTCTGATTACATCAGAGTAGGCCAGGTACCCTACACCATAAGAGGGGGTTTGAAATTTTGACTTGTCTACTTAAAGATCACCAAAATCTGATGACAAGGTCAATAACATCCCTGGGTGGGATTGAACCACCAACCCTTTGGTTAATAACCAAACACACTAACCGATTGCACCACAGAGACACTTTGCAAAAGTACATACTGACAAAGGCTAATAAGCATTCATCTAGAACGTTTCCTAGAAAACTTTAAAAAGTCAATAATCTGGAGAGATTTTGTAAGATGTTTCTTCCATCAACCAATGAAGAAACGCATTGGTACTTTCCCATGATGAGTGAGTGCTTCAGGATCTCTTGCACTTACATGTGCAGCAGAGTACTGCAATGGAAGCATGCTGGGCCCATAACCCAGAGGTAGGCAGATTGAAACTATCCTCTGCTATATGCATTTTTTTTTGTTAATTAAAGTAATCCAAAACTGGGATTGATATTTTTGCTCTTTTATTTTTACTTAAAGTACAATAACTTTTACCATTTTAATTTGTTTTAATAGTATATTGACAGTATTGTTTTCTTTCAAAAATCCACTTAATTTTCTTTACCCTATTATTAAAATGGTAATTGACAAAAACAAACTACATTGTCACCAGAAGAGCAATACAAAATGTACAAGTGATATATTAAAATCATCTTTCCAGCTTGAATTTCAATGATGCATTGGGGCAACGATTTTGTGAGAAACATCTTCACCCTTAAATAAAGATTTTCTTAATTCCTTACCTGTGTGCTAATTAGATATCACCTTGTTTTCACATTAAACAGACTTCCACATGAGAAAGCAGCAAGGATGCAGTGGCGTTAATGTTTCCTGGTGTCAACCTGTATTATTTCAGTAGATATTGAAATGAGGATGCATCTTGCTGCCTTTCCAATGAAGCAAGTTTAATTTAGTAATAGGTGAAAAACCATCCCTACAAAGATGTTAATCAGATACTTGGCTTTGTGGACACTTTTCAGAGAACAAATTTGTTAGCATAAAAATAAAGCCAGAAAATGAAGAGCTGTTTAATCACTCAATTGGATTTTTTTGCCAGCATATTTCTTTTTCTCTGCAAATTACTGCTAAATTGTGCTTCCTAGCTGTTTTTATAAAATCACTGAATCAAATCTAACTCTGATTACATCAGAGAAGGCCAGGTACCCTACACCATAACAGGGGTTTTTGAAATTTTGACTTGTCTACTTAAAGATCACCAAAATCTGATAACAAGGTCAATTACGTCCCAGGGTGGGATTGAACCACCAACCTTTTGGTTAATAGCCGTACACACTAACTGATTGCGCCACAGCGACACTTTGCAAAAGTACATACTGACAAAGGCTAATAAGCATTCATCTAGAACGTTTCCTAGAATAACTTTAAATAGTCAATAATCTGGAGAGTTTTTGTAAGATGTTTCTTCCATCAACCAATGAAGAAACACATTGGTACTTTCCCATGATGAGTGAGTGCTTCAGGATCTCTTGCAATTACATGTGCAGCAGAGTACTGTAATGGAAGCTCGCTGGGTCCATAACCCAGAGGTAGGCAGATTGAAACTATCCTCTGCTATATGCATTTTTTTTTGTTAATTAAAGTAAACCAAAACTGGGATTGATATTTTTGCTCTTTTATTTTTACTTAAAGTACAATAACTTTTACCATTTTAATTTGTTTTAATAGTATATTGACAGTATTGTTTTCTTTCAAAAATCCACTTAATTTTCTTTACCCGATTATTAAAATGGTAATTGACAAAAACAAACTACATTGTCACCAGAAGAGCAATACAAAATGTACAAGTGATATATTAAAATCATCTTTCCAGCTTGGATTTCAATGATGCATTGGGGCAACGATTTTGTGAGAAACATCTTCACCCTTAAATAAAGATTTTCTTAATTCCTTACCTGTGTGCTAATTAGATATCACCTTGTTTTCACATTAAACAGACTTCCACATGAGAAAACAGCAAAGATGCAGTGGCGTTAATGTTTCATGGTGTCAACCTGTATTATTTCCGTAGATATTGAAATGAGGATGCATCTTGCTGCCTTTCCAATGAAGCAAGTTTAATTTAGTAATAGGTGAAAAACCATCCCTACAAAGATGTTAATCAGATACTTGGCTTTGTGGACACTTTTCAGAGAACAAATTTGTTATCATAAAAATAAAGCCAGAAAATGAAGAGCTGTTTAATCACTCAATTGTATTTTTCTGCCAGCATTTTTCTTTTTCTCTGCAACCCACTGCTAAATTGTGCTTCCTAGCTGTTTTTTTATAAAATCACTTAATCAAATCTAACTCTGATTACATCAGAGAAGGCCAGGTACCCTACACCATAAGAGGGGGTTTGCAATTTTGACTTGTCTACTTAAATATCACCAAAATCTGAACACAAGGTCAATTACGTCCCTGGGTGGGATTGAACCACCAACCTTTTGATTAACAGCTGAACACACTAACCGATTGCGCCACAGAGACACTTTGCAAAAAGAATATACTGACAAAGACTAATAAGCATTCATCTAGAACGTTTCCTAGAAAAACTTTAAAAAGTCAATAATCTGGAGAGTTTTTGTAAGATGTTTCTTCCAGCAACCAATGAAGAAACACATTGGTACTTTCGCATGATGAGTGAGTGCTTCAGGATCTCTTGCACTTACATGTGCAGCAGAGTACTGCAATGGAAGCATGCTGGGCCCATAACCCAGAGGTAGGCAGATTGAAACTATCCTTTGCTATATGCATTTTTTTTTGTTCATTAAAGTAATCCAAAACTGGGATTGATATTTTAGCTTTTATTTTTACTTAAAGTACAATAACTTTTACCATTTTAATTTGTTTTAATAGTATATTGACAGTATTGTTTTCTTTCAAAAATCCACTTAATTTTCTTTACCCTATTATTAAAATGGTAATTGACAAAAACAAACTACATTGTCACCAGAAGAGCAATACAAAATGTACAAGTGATATATTAAAATCATCTTTCCAGCTTGAATTTCAATGATGCATTGGGGCAATGATTTTGTGAGAAACATCTTTACCCTTAAATAAAGATTTTCTTAATTCCTTACCTGTGTGCTAATTAGATATCACCTTGTTTTCACATTAAACAGACTTCCACATGAGAAAGCAGCAAGGATGCAGTGGCGTTAATGTTTCCTGGTGTCAACCTGTATTATTTCAGTAGATATTGAAATGAGGATGCATCTTGCTGCCTTTCCAATGAAGCAAGTTTAATTTAGTAATAGGTGAAAAACCATCCCTACAAATATGTTAATCAGATACTTGGCTTTGTGGACACTTTTCAGAGAACAAATTTGTTATCATAAAAATAAAGCCAGAAAATGAAGAGCTGTTTAATCACTCAATTGTATTTTTCTGCCAGCATTTTTCTTTTTCTCTGCAACCCACTGCTAAATTGTGCTTCCTAGCTGTTTTTTTATAAAATCACTTAATCAAATCTAACTCTGATTACATCAGAGAAGGCCAGGTACCCTACACCATAAGAGGGGGTTTGCAATTTTGACTCGTCTACTTTAATATCACCAAAATCTGATCACAAGGTCAATTACGTCCCTGGGTGGGATTGAACCACCAACCTTTTGATTAATAGCTGAACACACTAACCGATTGCGCCACAGAGACACTTTGCAAAAAGAATATACTGACAAAGACTAATAAGCATTCATCTAGAACGTTTCCTAGAAAAACTTTAAAAAGTCAATAATCTGGAGAGTTTTTGTAAGATGTTTCTTCCAGCAACCAATGAAGAAACACATTGGTACTTTCGCATGATGAGTGAGTGCTTCAGGATCTCTTGCACTTACATGTGCAGCAGAGTACTGCAATGGAAGCATGCTGGGCCCATAACCCAGAGGTAGGCAGATTGAAACTATCCTTTGCTATATGCATTTTTTTTTTGTTCATTAAAGTAATCCAAAACTGGGATTGATATTTTAGCTTTTATTTTTACTTAAAGTACAATAACTTTTACCATTTTAATTTGTTTTAATAGTATATTGACAGTATTGTTTTCTTTCAAAAATCCACTTAATTTTCTTTACCCTATTATTAAAATGGTAATTGACAAAAACAAACTACATTGTCACCAGAAGAGCAATACAAAATGTACAAGTGATATATTAAAATCATCTTTACAGCTTGAATTTCAATGATGCATTGGGGCAATGATTTTGTGAGAAACATCTTTACCCTTAAATAAAGATTTTCTTAATTCCTTACCTGTGTGCTAATTAGATATCACCTTGTTTTCACATTAAACAGACTTCCACATGAGAAAGCAGCAAGGATGCAGTGGCGTTAATGTTTCCTGGTGTCAACCTGTATTATTTCAGTAGATATTGAAATGAGGATGCATCTTGCTGCCTTTCCAATGAAGCAAGTTTAATTTAGTAATAGGTGAAAAACCATCCCTACAAATATGTTAATCAGATACTTGGCTTTGTGGACACTTTTCAGAGAACAAATTAGTTAGCATAAAAATAAAGCAAGAAAATGAAGAGCTGTTTAATCACTCAATTGGATTTTTCTGCCAGCATATTTCTTTTTCTCTGCAACCCACTGCTAAATTGTGCTTCCTAGCTGTTTTTATAAAATCACTGAATCAAATCTAACTCTGATTACATCAGAGAAGGCCAGGTACCCTACACCATAACAGGGGGTTTGAAATTTTGACTTGTCTGCTTAAAGATCACCAAAATCTGATAACAAGGTCAATTAAGTCCCTGGGTGGGATTGAACCACCAACCTTTTGGTTAATAGCCTTACACACTAACTGATTGCGCCACAGCGACACTTTGCAAAAGTACTTACTGACAAAGGCTAATAAGCATTCATCTAGAACGATTCCTAGAAACATTTTAAAAAGTCAATAATGTGGAGAGTTTTTGTAAGATGTTTCTTCCATCAACCAATGAAGAAACACATTGGTACTTTCCCATGATGAGTGAGTGCTTCAGGATCTCTTGCACTTACATGTGCAGCAGAGTACTGTAATGGAAGCATGCTGGGTCCATAACCCAGAGGTAGGCAGATTGAAACTATCCTCTGCTATATGCATTTTTTTTTGTTCATTAAAGTAATCCAAAACTGGGATTGATATTTTAGCTTTTATTTTTACTTAAAGTACAATAACTTTTACCATTTTAATTTGTTTTAATAGTATATTGACAGTATTGTTTTCTTTCAAAAATCCAATTAATTTTCTTTACCCGATTATTAAAATGGTAACTGACAAAAACAAACTACATTGTCACCAGAAGAGCAATACAAAATGTACAAGTGATATATTAAAATCATCTTTCCAGCTTGAATTTCAATGATGCATTGGGGCAACGATTTTGTGAGAAACATCTTCACCCTTAAATAAAGATTTTCTTAATTCCTTACCTGTGTGCTAATTAGATATCACCTTGTTTTCACATTAAACAGACTTCCACATGAGAAAGCAGCAAGGATGCAGTGGCGTTAATGTTTCCTGGTGTCAACCTGTATTATTTCAGTAGATATTGAAATGAGGATGCATCTTGCTGCCTTTCCAATGAAGCAAGTTTAATTTAGTAATAGGTGAAAAACCATCCCTACAAAGGTGTTAATCAGAGACTTGGCTTTGTGGACACTTTTCAGAGAACAAATTTGTTAGCATAAAAATAAAGCCAGAAAATGAAGAGCTGTTTAATCACTCAATTGGATTTTTTTGATAGCATATTTCTTTTTCTCTGCAACCCACTGCTAAATTGTGCTTCCTAGCTGTTTTTATAAAATCACTGAATCAAATCTAACTCTGATTACATCAGAGAAGGCCAGGTACCCTACACCATAACAGGGGTTTTCGAAATTTTGACTTGTCTACTTAAAGATCAACAAAATCTGATAACAAGGTCAATTATGTCCCTGGGTGGGATTGAACCACCAACCTTTTGGTTAATAGCTGTACACACTAACTGATTGCGCCACAGCGACACTTTGCAAAAGTACATACTGACAAAGGCTAATAAGCATTCATCTAGAACGTTTCCTATAAAAACTTTAAATAGTCAATAATCTGGAGAGTTTTTGTAAGATGTTTCTTCCATCAACCAATGAAGAAACACATTGGTACTTTCCCATGATGAGTGAGTGCTTCAGGATCTCTTGCACTTACATGTGCAGCAGAGTACTGTTATGAAAGCATGCTGGGTCCATAACCCAGAGGTAGGCAGATTGAAACTATCCTCTGCTATATGCATTTTTTTTTTGTTAATTAAAGTAATCCAAAACTGGGATTGATATTTTTGCTCTTTTATTTTTACTTAAAGTACAATAACTTTTACCATTTTAATTTGTTTTAATAGTATATTGACAGTATTGTTTTCTTTCAAAAATCCAATTAATTTTCTTTACCCGATTATTAAAATGGTAATTGACAAAAACAAACTACATTGTCACCAGAAGAGCAATACAAAATGTACAAGTGATATATTAAAATCATCTTTCCAGCTTGAATTTCAATGATGCATTGGGGCAACGATTTTGTGAGAAACATCTTCACCCTTAAATAAAGATTTTCTTAATTCCTTACCTGTGTGCTAATTAGATATCACTTTGTTTTCACATTAAACAGACTTCCACATGAGAAAACAGCAAAGATGCAGTGGCGTTAATGTTTCCTGGTGTCAACCTGTATTATTTCCGTAGATATTGAAATGAGGATGCATCTTGCTGCCTTTCCAATGAAGCAAGTTTAATTTAGTAATAGGTGAAAAACCATCCCTACAAAGATGTTAATCAGATACTTGGCTTTGTGGACACTTTTCAGAGAACAAATTTGTTATCATAAAAATAAAGCCAGAAAATGAAGAGCTGTTTAATCACTCAATTGGATTTTTCTGCCAGCATTTTTCTTTTTCTCTGCAACCCACTGCTAAATTGTGCTTCCTAGCTGTTTTTTTATAAAATCACTTAATCAAATCTAACTCTGATTACATCAGAGAAGGCCAGGTACCCTACACCATAAGAGGGGGTTTGCAATTTTGACTCGTCTACTTAAATATCACCAAAATCTGATCACAAGGTCAATTACGTCCCTGGGTGGGATTGAACCACCAACCTTTTGATTAATAGCTGAACACACTAACCGATTGCGCCACAGAGACACTTTGCAAAAAGAATATACTGACAAAGACTAATAAGCATTCATCTAGAACGTTTCCTAGAAAAACTTTAAAAAGTCAATAATCTGGAGAGTTTTTGTAAGATGTTTCTTCCAGCAACCAATGAAGAAACACATTGGTACTTTCGCATGATGAGTGAGTGCTTCAGGATCTCTTGCACTTACATGTGCAGCAGAGTACTGCAATGGAAGCATGCTGGGCCCATAACCCAGAGGTAGGCAGATTGAAACTATCCTTTGCTATATGCATTTTTTTTTTGTTCATTAAAGTAATCCAAAACTGGGATTGATATTTTAGCTTTTATTTTTACTTAAAGTACAATAACTTTTACCATTTTAATTTGTTTTAATAGTATATTGACAGTATTGTTTTCTTTCAAAAATCCACTTAATTTTCTTTACCCTATTATTAAAATGGTAATTGACAAAAACAAACTACATTGTCACCAGAAGAGCAATACAAAATGTACAAGTGATATATTAAAATCATCTTTACAGCTTGAATTTCAATGATGCATTGGGGCAATGATTTTGTGAGAAACATCTTTACCCTTAAATAAAGATTTTCTTAATTCCTTACCTGTGTGCTAATTAGATATCACCTTGTTTTCACATTAAACAGACTTCCACATGAGAAAGCAGCAAGGATGCAGTGGCGTTAATGTTTCCTGGTGTCAACCTGTATTATTTCAGTAGATATTGAAATGAGGATGCATCTTGCTGCCTTTCCAATGAAGCAAGTTTAATTTAGTAATAGGTGAAAAACCATCCCTACAAATATGTTAATCAGATACTTGGCTTTGTGGACACTTTTCAGAGAACAAATTAGTTAGCATAAAAATAAAGCAAGAAAATGAAGAGCTGTTTAATCACTCAATTGGATTTTTCTGCCAGCATATTTCTTTTTCTCTGCAACCCACTGCTAAATTGTGCTTCCTAGCTGTTTTTATAAAATCACTGAATCAAATCTAACTCTGATTACATCAGAGAAGGCCAGGTACCCTACACCATAACAGGGGGTTTGAAATTTTGACTTGTCTGCTTAAAGATCACCAAAATCTGATAACAAGGTCAATTAAGTCCCTGGGTGGGATTGAACCACCAACCTTTTGGTTAATAGCCTTACACACTAACTGATTGCGCCACAGCGACACTTTGCAAAAGTACTTACTGACAAAGGCTAATAAGCATTCATCTAGAACGATTCCTAGAAACATTTTAAAAAGTCAATAATGTGGAGAGTTTTTGTAAGATGTTTCTTCCATCAACCAATGAAGAAACACATTGGTACTTTCCCATGATGAGTGAGTGCTTCAGGATCTCTTGCACTTACATGTGCAGCAGAGTACTGTAATGGAAGCATGCTGGGTCCATAACCCAGAGGTAGGCAGATTGAAACTATCCTCTGCTATATGCATTTTTTTTTGTTCATTAAAGTAATCCAAAACTGGGATTGATATTTTAGCTTTTATTTTTACTTAAAGTACAATAACTTTTACCATTTTAATTTGTTTTAATAGTATATTGACAGTATTGTTTTCTTTCAAAAATCCAATTAATTTTCTTTACCCGATTATTAAAATGGTAACTGACAAAAACAAACTACATTGTCACCAGAAGAGCAATACAAAATGTACAAGTGATATATTAAAATCATCTTTCCAGCTTGAATTTCAATGATGCATTGGGGCAACGATTTTGTGAGAAACATCTTCACCCTTAAATAAAGATTTTCTTAATTCCTTACCTGTGTGCTAATTAGATATCACCTTGTTTTCACATTAAACAGACTTCCACATGAGAAAGCAGCAAGGATGCAGTGGCGTTAATGTTTCCTGGTGTCAACCTGTATTATTTCAGTAGATATTGAAATGAGGATGCATCTTGCTGCCTTTCCAATGAAGCAAGTTTAATTTAGTAATAGGTGAAAAACCATCCCTACAAAGGTGTTAATCAGAGACTTGGCTTTGTGGACACTTTTCAGAGAACAAATTTGTTAGCATAAAAATAAAGCCAGAAAATGAAGAGCTGTTTAATCACTCAATTGGATTTTTTTGATAGCATATTTCTTTTTCTCTGCAACCCACTGCTAAATTGTGCTTCCTAGCTGTTTTTATAAAATCACTGAATCAAATCTAACTCTGATTACATCAGAGAAGGCCAGGTACCCTACACCATAACAGGGGTTTTCGAAATTTTGACTTGTCTACTTAAAGATCAACAAAATCTGATAACAAGGTCAATTATGTCCCTGGGTGGGATTGAACCACCAACCTTTTGGTTAATAGCTGTACACACTAACTGATTGCGCCACAGCGACACTTTGCAAAAGTACATACTGACAAAGGCTAATAAGCATTCATCTAGAACGTTTCCTATAAAAACTTTAAATAGTCAATAATCTGGAGAGTTTTTGTAAGATGTTTCTTCCATCAACCAATGAAGAAACACATTGGTACTTTCCCATGATGAGTGAGTGCTTCAGGATCTCTTGCACTTACATGTGCAGCAGAGTACTGTTATGAAAGCATGCTGGGTCCATAACCCAGAGGTAGGCAGATTGAAACTATCCTCTGCTATATGCATTTTTTTTTTGTTAATTAAAGTAATCCAAAACTGGGATTGATATTTTTGCTCTTTTATTTTTACTTAAAGTACAATAACTTTTACCATTTTAATTTGTTTTAATAGTATATTGACAGTATTGTTTTCTTTCAAAAATCCAATTAATTTTCTTTACCCGATTATTAAAATGGTAATTGACAAAAACAAACTACATTGTCACCAGAAGAGCAATACAAAATGTACAAGTGATATATTAAAATCATCTTTCCAGCTTGAATTTCAATGATGCATTGGGGCAACGATTTTGTGAGAAACATCTTCACCCTTAAATAAAGATTTTCTTAATTCCTTACCTGTGTGCTAATTAGATATCACTTTGTTTTCACATTAAACAGACTTCCACATGAGAAAACAGCAAAGATGCAGTGGCGTTAATGTTTCCTGGTGTCAACCTGTATTATTTCCGTAGATATTGAAATGAGGATGCATCTTGCTGCCTTTCCAATGAAGCAAGTTTAATTTAGTAATAGGTGAAAAACCATCCCTACAAAGATGTTAATCAGATACTTGGCTTTGTGGACACTTTTCAGAGAACAAATTTGTTATCATAAAAATAAAGCCAGAAAATGAAGAGCTGTTTAATCACTCAATTGGATTTTTCTGCCAGCATTTTTCTTTTTCTCTGCAACCCACTGCTAAATTGTGCTTCCTAGCTGTTTTTTTTATAAAATCACTTAATCAAATCTAACTCTGATTACATCAGAGAAGGCCAGGTACCCTACACCATAAGAGGGGTTTTGCAATTTTGACTTGTCTACTTAAATATTACCAAAATCTGATCACAATGTCAATTACGTCCCTGGGTGGGATTGAACCACCAACCTTCTGATTAATAGCTGAACACACTAACCGATTGCGCCACAGAGACACTTTGCAAAAAGTACATACTGACAAAGACTAATAAGCATTCATCTAGAACGTTTCCTAGAAAAACTTTAAAAAGTCAATAATCTGGAGAGTTTTTGTAAGATGTTTCTTCCAGCAACCAATGAAGAAACACATTGGTACTTTCGCATGATGAGTGAGTGCTTCAGGATCTCTTGCACTTACATGTGCAGCAGAGTACTGCACTGGAAGCATGCTGGGCCCATAACCCAGAGGTAGGCAGATTGAAACTATCCTTTGCTATATGCATTTTTTTTTTGTTCATTAAAGTAATCCAAAACTGGGATTGATATTTTAGCTTTTATTTTTACTTAAAGTACAATAACTTTTACCATTTTAATTTGTTTTAATAGTATATTGACAGTATTGTTTTCTTTCAAAAATCCAATTAATTTTCTTTACCCGATTTTTAAAATGGTAATTGACAAAAACAAACTACATTGTCACCAGAAGAGCAATACAAAATGTACAAGTGATATATTAAAATCATCTTTCCAGCTTGAATTTCAATGATGCATTGGGGCAACGATTTTGTGAGAAACATCTTCACCCTTAAATAAAGATTTTCTTAATTCCTTACCTGTGTGCTAATTAGATATCACCTTGTTTTCACATTAAACAGACTTCCACATGAGAAAACAGCAAAGATGCAGTGGCGTTAATGTTTCCTGGTGTCAACCTGTATTATTTCCGTAGATATTGAAATGAGGATGCATCTTGCTGCCTTTCCAATGAAGCAAGTTTAATTTAGTAATAGGTGAAAAACCATCCCTACAAAAATGTTAATCAGATACTTGGCTTTGTGGACACTTTTCAGAGAACAAATTTGTTATCATAAAAATAAAGCCAGAAAATGAAGAGCTGTTTAATCACTCAATTGGATTTTTCTGCCAGCATTTTTCTTTTTCTCTGCAACCCACTGCTAAATTGTGCTTCCTAGCTGTTTTTTTATAAAATCACTTAATCAAATCTAACTCTGATTACATCAGAGAAGGCCAGGTACCCTACACCATAAGAGGGGGTTTGCAATTTTGACTTGTCTACTTAAATATCACCAAAATCTGATCACAAGGTCAATTATGTCCCTGGGTGGGATTGAACCACCAACTTTTTGATTAATAGCTGAACACACTAACCAATTGCGCCACAGAGACACTTTGCAAAAAGTGCATACTGACAAAGACTAATAAGCATTCATCTAGAACGTTTCCTAAAAAAACTTTAAAAAGTCAATAATCTGGAGAGTTTTTGTAAGATGTTTCTTCCAGCAACCAACGAAGAAACACATTGGTACTTTCGCATGATGAGTGAGTGCTTCAGGATCTCTTGCACTTACATGTGCAGCAGAGTACTGCAATGGAAGCATGCTGGGCCCATAACCCAGAGGTAGGCAGATTGAAACTATCCTTTGCTATATGCATTTTTTTTTGTTCATTAAAGTAATCCAAAACTGGGATTGATATTTTAGCTTTTATTTTTACTTAAAGTACAATAACTTTTACCATTTTAATTTGTTTTAATAGTATATTGACAGTATTGTTTTCTTTCAAAAATCCAATTAATTTTCTTTACCCGATTATTAAAATGGTAATTGACAAAAACAAACTACATTGTCACCAGAAGAGCAATACAAAATGTACAAGTGATATATTAAAATCATCTTTCCAGCTTGAATTTCAATGATGCATTGGGGCAACGATTTTGTGAGAAACATCTTCACCCTTAAATAAAGATTTTCTTAATTCTTTACCTGTGTGCTAATTAGATATCACCTTGTTTTCACATTAAACAGACTTCCACATGAGAAAACAGCAAAGATGCAGTGGTGTTAATGTTTCCTGGTGTCAACCTGTATTATTTCTGTAGATATTGAAATGAGGATGCATCTTGCTGCCTTTTTAATGAAGCAAGTTTAATTTAGTAATAGGTGAAAAACCATCCCTACAAAGATGTTAATCAGATACTTGGCTTTGTGGACACTTTTCAGAGAACAAATTTGTTATCATAAAAATAAAGCCAGAAAATGAAGAGCTGTTTAATCACTCAATTGGATTTTTCTGCCAGCATTTTTCTTTTTCTCTGCAACCCACTGCTAAATTGTGCTTCCTAGCTGTTTTTTTTATAAAATCACTTAATCAAATCTAACTCTGATTACATCAGAGAAGGCCAGGTACCCTACACCATAAGAGAGGGTTTGCAATTTTGACTTGTCTACTTAAATATCACCAAAATCTGATCACAAGGTCAATTACGTCCCTGGGTGGGATTGAACCACCAACCTTTTGATTAATAGCTGAACACACTAACAGATTGCGCCACAGAGACACTTTGCAAAAAGTCCATACTGACAAAGACTAATAAGCATTCATCTAGAACGTTTCCTAGAAAAACTTTAAAAAGTCAATAATCTGGAGAGTTTTTGTAAGATGTTTCTTCCAGCAACCAATGAAGAAACACATTGGTACTTTCGCATGATGAGTGAGTGCTTCAGGATCTCTTGCACTTAAATGTGCAGCAGAGTACTGCAATGGAAGCATGCTGGGCCCATAACCCAGAGGTAGGCAGATTGAAACTATCCTTTGCTATATGCATTTTTTTTTGTTCATTAAAGTAATCCAAAACTGGGATTGATATTTTAGCTTTTATTTTTACTTAAAGTACAATAACTTTTACCATTTTAATTTGTTTTAATAGTATATTGACAGTATTGTTTTCTTTCAAAAATCCACTTAATTTTCTTTACCCTATTATTAAAATGGTAATTGACAAAAACAAACTACATTGTCACCAGAAGAGCAATACAAAATGTACAAGTGATACATTAAAATCATCTTTCCAGCTTGAATTTCAATGATGCATTGGGGCAACGATTATGTGAGAAACATCTTCACCCTTAAATAAAGATTTTCTTAATTCCTTACCTGTGTGCTAATTAGATATCACCTTGTTTTCACATTAAACAGACTTCCACATGAGAAAGCAGCAAGGATGCAGTGGCGTTAATGTTTCCTGGTGTCAACCTGTATTATTTCAGTAGATATTGAAATGAGGATGCATCTTGCTGCCTTTCCAATGAAGCAAGTTTAATTTAGTAATAGATGAAAAACCATCCCTACAAATATGTTAATCAGATACTTGGCTTTGTGGACACTTTTCAGAGAACAAATTAGTTAGCATAAAAATAAAGCCAGAAAATGAAGAGCTGTTTAATCACTCAATTGGATTTTTCTGCCAGCATATTTCTTTTTCTCTGCAACCCACTGCTAAATTGTGCTTCCTAGCTGTTTTTATAAAATCACTGAATCAAATCTAACTACATCAGAGAAGGCCAGGTACCCTACACCATAACAGGGGGTTTGAAATTTTGACTTGTCTACTTAAAGATCACCAAAATCTGATAACAAGGTCAATTAAGTCCCTGGGTGGGATTGAACCACCAACCTTTTGGTTAATAGCCTTACACACTAACTGATTGCGCCACAGCGACACTTTGCAAAAGTACATACTGACAAAGGCTAATAAGCATTCATCTAGAACGATTCCTAGAAACATTTTAAAAAGTCAATAATGTGGAGAGTTTTTGTAAGATGTTTCTTCCATCAACCAATGAAGAAACACATTGGTACTTTCCCATGATGAGTGAGTGCTTCAGGATCTTTTGCACTTACATGTGCAGCAGAGTACTGTAATGGAAGCATGCTGGGTCCATAACCCAGAGGTAGGCAGATTGAAACTATCCTCTGCTATATGCATTTTTTTTTTGTTAATTAACGTAATCCAAAACTGGGATTGATATTTTTGCTCTTTTATTTTTACTTAAAGTACAATAACTTTTACCATTTTAATTTGTTTTAATAGTATATTGACAGTATTGTTTTCTTTCAAAAATCCACTTAATTTTCTTTACCCGATTATTAAAATGGTAATTGACAAAAACAAACTACATTGTCACCAGAAGAGCAATACAAAATGTACAAGTGATATATTAAAATCATCTTTCCAGCTTGAATTTCAATGATGCATTGGGGCAACGATTTTGTGAGAAACATCTTCACCCTTAAATAAAGATTTTCTTAATTCCTTACCTGTGTGCTAATTAGATATCACCTTGTTTTCACATTAAACAGACTTCCACATGAGAAAACAGTAAAGATGCAGTGGCGTTAATGTTTCCTGGTGTCAACCTGTATTATTTCCGTAGATATTGAAATGAGGATGCATCTTGCTGCCTTTCCAATGAAGCAAGTTTAATTTAGTAATAGGTGAAAAACCATCCCTACAAAGATGTTAATCAGAGACTTGGCTTTGTGGACACTTTTCAGAGAACAAATTTGTTAGCATAAAAATAAAGCCAGAAAATGAAGAGCTGTTTAATCACTCAATTGGATTTTTTTGCCAGCATATTTCTTTTTCTCTGCAACTCACTGCTAAATTGTGCTTCCTAGCTGTTTTTATAAAATCACTAAATCAAATCTAACTCTGATTACATCAGAGAAGGCCAGGTACCCTACACCATAACAGGGGGTTTGAAATTTTGACTTGTCTACTTAAAGATCACCAAAATCTGATAACAAGGTCAATTAAGTCCCTGGGTGGGATTGAACCACCAACCTTTTAGTTAATAACCATACACACAGACTGATTGCGCCACAGCGACACTTTGCAAAAGTACATACTGACAAATGCTAATAAGCATTCATCTAGAACGTTTCCTAGAAACATTTTAAAAAGTCAATAATGTGGAGAGTTTTTGTAAGATGTTTCTTCCATCAACCAATAAAGAAACACATTGGAACTTTCCCATGATAAGTGAGTGCTTCAGGACCTCTTGCACTTACATGTGCAGCAGAGTACTGTAATGGAAGCATGCTGGGACCATAACCCAGAGGTAGGCAGATTGAAACTATCCTCTGCTATATGCATTTTTTTTTGTTAATTAAAGTAATCCAAAACTGGGATTGATATTTTTGCTCTTTTATTTTTACTTAAAGTACAATAACTTTTACCATTTTAATTTGTTTTAATAGTATATTGACAGTATTGTTTTCTTTCAAAAATCCAATTAATTTTCTTTACCCAATTATTAAAATGGTAATTGACAAAAACAAACTACATTGTCACCAGAAGAGCAATACAAAATGTACAAGTGATATATTAAAATCATCTTTCCAGCTTGAATTTCAATGATGCATTGGGGCAACGATTTTGTGAGAAACATCTTCACCCTTTAATAAAGATTTTCTTAATTCCTTACCTGTGTGCTAATTAGATATCACCTTGTTTTCACATTAAACAGACTTCCACATGAGAAAGCAGCAAGGATGCAGTGGCGTTAATGTTTCCTGGTGTCAACCTGTATTATTTCAGTAGATATTGAAATGAGGATGCATCTTGCTGCCTTTCCAATGAAGCAAGTTTAATTTAGTAATAGGTGAAAAACCATCCAAGAGCTGTTTAATCACTCAATTGGATTTTTTTGCCAGCATATTTCTTTTTCTCTGCAACCCACTGCTAAATTGTGCTTCCTAGCTGTTTTTATAAAATCACTGAATCAAATCTAACTCTGATTACATCAGAGAAGTCTAAATACCTAACACCATAACAGGGGGTTTGAAATTTTGACTTGTCTACTTAAAGATCACCAAAATCTGATAACAAAGTCAATTACATCCCTGGGTGGGATTGAACCACCAACCTTTTGGTTAATAGCCATACACACTAACTGATTGCGCCACAGCGACACTTTGCAAAATTACATACTGACAAAGGCTAATAAACAATCATCTAGAACGTTTCCTAGAAAAACTTTAAAAAGTCAATAATCTGGAGTGTTTTTGTAAGATGTTTCTGCCATCAACCAATGAAGAAACACATTGGTACTTTCCCATGATGAGTGAGTGCTTCAGGATCTCTTGCACTTACATGTGCAGCAGAGTACTGCAATGGAAGCATGCTGGGCCCATAACCCAGAGGTAGAAAGATTGAAACTATCCTCTGCTATATGCATTTTTTTTGTTAATTAAAGTAATCCAAAACTGGGATTGATATTTTTGCTCTTTTATTTTTACTTAAAGTACAATAACTTTTACCATTTTAATTTGTTTTAATAGTATATTGACAGTATTGTTTTCTTTCAAAAATTCACTTAATTTTCTTTTCTGTGTGCTAATTAGATATCACCTTGTTTTCACATTAAATAGACTTCCACATGAGAAAGCAGCAAGGATGCAGTGGCGTTAATGTTTCCTGGTGGTAGTGGGGTACTGTGTTTGTGCTTTCCTCTGGTCAGCTCTGGTAAAAGTCAGATTTCTTTGTCTCAGATCTTCCTCTAGCCTTGTTCTTCTTTCGAGAGTTCCCTTGTGCTGCCTCAGTTGGATCTCCTTCACTTGACAGGGGGGTACCCGAGCAGCGACCCTCCCCAGCACTAGCCCAACTCCTACTTACCTGCCAGGTGAGATACTATGATCAGGAAGGTGCTTCTCCCAGGGAAAGGCTCACCCATTGCACTCTGGGTGTGCTGCTCCTGCGATTTCCCCAAATGTGGGAAACTTGACTGCATAATTTGTGTTTCCCCTGGTCGGCTCTCGTATAATTCAGATCTCTTTGTCTCAGGTCTCTCTCCAGCCTAGTTTGCTGTCTGTTTCCACTTCTCTTTTCTTAAACCGCTCCCTTCTATGCCCTTGTGCACCTTAATTAAATCTAACTCTGATTACGTCAGAGAAGGCCAGGTACCCTACACCATAAGAGGGGGTTTGAAATTTTGACTTGTCTACTTAAAGATCACCAAAATCTGATCACAAGGTCAATTACATCACTGGGTGGGAACCTTTTGGTTAATAGCCCATGTAAGTGCAAGAGATCCTGAAGCACTCACTCATCATGGGAATGTACCAATGTGTTTCTTACAAAAATTCTCCAGATTATTGACTTTTTAAAGTTTTTCTAGGAAACGTTCTAGATGAATGCTTATTAGCCTTTGTCAGTATGTACTTTTGCAAAGTGTCGCTGTGGCGCAATCAGTTAGTGTGTATGGCTATTAACCTAAAGGTTGGTGATTCAATCCCACCCAGGGACGTAATAGACCTTGTTATCAGATTTTGGTGATCTTTAAGTAGACAAGTCAAAATTTCAAACCCCCTCTTATGGTGTAGGGTACCCGGCCTTCTCTGATGTAATCAGAATTAGATTTGATTAAGTGATTTTATAAAAAACAGCTAGGAAGCACAATTTAGCAGTGGGTTGCAGAGAAAAAAAATTATGCTGGCAGAAAAGTCCAATTGAGTGATTAAACAGCTCTTCATTTTCTGATTTTATGTTTATGCTAACAAATTTGCTCTCTGAAAAGTGTCCACAAAGCCAAGTCTCTGATTAACACCTTTGTAGGAATGGTTTTTCACCTATTACTGAATTAAACTTGCTTCATTGGAAAGGCAGCAAGATGCATCCTCATTTCAATGTCTACTGAAATAATACAGGTTGACACCAGGAAACATAAACGTCACTGCATCCTTGCTGCTTCCTCATGGGGAAGTCTGTTTAATGTGAAAACAAGGTGATATCTAATCAGCACACAGGTAAGGAATTAAGAAAATCTTTCTTTATGGGTGAAGATGTTTCTCACAAAATTGTTGCACCAAGGCATCATTGAAATTCAAGCTGGAAAGATGATTTTAATATATCACTTGTACATTTTGTACTGCTCTTCTGGTGACAATGTAGATTGTTTTTGTCAATTACCATTTTAATAATCGGGTAAAGAAAATTAATTGGATTTTTGAAAGAAAACAATACTGTCAATATACTATTAAAACAAATTAAAATGGTAAAAGTTATTGTACTTTAAGTAAAAATAAAAGAGCAAAAATATCAATCCCAGTTTTGGATTACTTTAATTAATAAAAACAATGCATATAGCAGAGGATAGTTTCAATCTGCCTACCTCTGGGTTATGGACCCAGCATGCTTCCATTACAGTACTCTGCTGCACATGTAAGTGCAAGAGATCCTGAAGCACTCACTCATCATAGGAAAGTACCAATGTGTTTCTTCATTGGTTGATGGAAGAAACATCTTACAAAAACTCTCCACATTATTGACTTTTTAAAATGTTTCTAGGAAACGTTCTAGATGAATGCTTATTAGCCTTTGTCAGTATGTACTTTTGAAAAGTGTCGCTGTGGCGCAATCAGTTAGTGTATAAGGCTATTAACCAAAAGGTTGGTGGTTCATTCCCACCCAGGGACCTAATTGACCTTGTTATCAGATTTCGGTGATCTTTAAGTAGACAAGTCAAAATTTCAAACCCCCTCTTATGGTGTAGGGTACCTGGCCTTCTCTGATGTAATCAGAGTTAGATTTGATTAAGTGATTTTATAAAAAAAACAGCTAGGAAGCACAATTTAGCAGTGGGTTGCAGAGAAAAAGAAAAATGCTGGCAGAAAAATCCAATTGAGTGATTAAACAGCTCTTCATTTTCTGGCTTTATTTTTATGCTAACAAATTTGTTCTCTGAAAAGTGTCCACAAAGCCAAGTCTCTGATTAACACCTTTGTAGGGATGGTTTTTAACCTATTACTAAATTAAACTTGCTTCATTGGAAAGGCAGCAAGATGCATCCTCATTTCAATGTCTACTGAAATAATACAGGTTGACACCAGGAAACATTAACGCCACTGCATCCTTGCTGCTTTCTCATGTGAAAGTCTGTTTAATGTGAAAACAAGGTGATATCTAATTAGCACACAGGTAGGGAATTAAGAAAATCTTTATTTAAGGGTGAAGATGTTTCTCACAAAATCGTTACCTCAATGCATCATTGAAATTCAAGCTGAAAAGATGATTTTAATATATCACTTGTACATTTTGTATTGCTCTTCTGGTGAAAATGTAGTTTGTTTTTGTCAATTACCATTTTGATAATAGGGTAAAGAAAATTAAGTGGATTTTTGAAAGAAAACAATACTGTCAATATACTATTAAAACAAATTAAAACAGTAAAAGTTATTGTACTTTAAGTAAAAATAAAAGAGCCAAAATATCAATCCCAGTTTTGGATTACTTTAATTAACAAAAAAAATGCATATAGCAGAGGACAGTTGCAATCTGCCTACCTCTGGGTTATAGGCCCAGCATGCTTCCATTGTAGTCCTTTGCTGCACATGTAAGTGCAAGAGATCCTGAAGCACTCACTCATCATGGGAAAGTACCAATGTGTTTCTTCATTGGTTGATGGAAGGAACATCTTACAAAAACTCTCCAGATTATTGACTTTTTAAAGTTTTTCTAGGAAACGTTCTAGATGAATGCTTATTAACCTTTGTCAGTATGTACTTTTGCAAAGTGTCTCTGAGGCGCAAACAGTTAGCGTGTTCAGTTGTTAACCAAAAGGTTGGTGGTTCAATCCCACCTAGGGACGTAATTGACCTCGTTATCAGATTTTGGTGATCTTTAAGTAGACAAGTAAAAATTTCAAACCACCTCTTATGGTGTAGGGTACCTGGCCTTCTCTGATGTAATCAGAGTTAGATTTGATTAAGTGATTTTATAAAAAAAACAGCCACGAAGCACAATTTAGCAGTGGGTTGCAGAGAAAAAGAAATATGCTGGCAGAAAAATCCAATTGAGTGATTAAACAGCTCTTCATTTTCTGGCTTTATTTTTATGCTAACAAATTTGTGCTCTGAAAAGTGTCCACAAAGCCAAGTATCTGATTAACACCTTTGTAGGGATGGTTTTTCACCTATTATTAAATTAAACTTGCTTCATTGGAAAGGCAGCAAGTGATGTCATCCAAGCAGTGGGTCAAAGTTGGCTTCAAACCTCGTCTGCTTATGAAAAGAGAAAAGGGGTATGCAGGGCATGGCGGCCTTTTGCGGTGCTTGGATGACCCCTAGTTCGCATTAAATAATGCAGTCGAGTTTCCCACATTTGGGGAAATCACAGGGGTCAGCATACCCAGAATGCAATGAATGAACCGCACCCTGGGAGAACAGTCTTCATGACCATGGTATCTCCTATGCAAAATAAGTATGATTTGGGATAGGGCTGGGGAGGGCCGCTGCTCAGGCACATCTCTGTCAAGTAAAGGAGATTCAACTGAGGCAGCACAAGGGAACTCTCATCTGGGGACAACAACTGCAGGGAGAACACATATTTTCAGATGAACATGGGAGGGCAGAAGGCTGCCTAATACTGAAGCACCCCCAAACAACAAACCAAATGCAACAACTAGTGCAAGCATTCCTGGGGGAAGGCCTGCAGCAGATGGATTTGCATATGGCGATGTCATCCAAGCAGTGGGTCAAAGTTGGCTTCAACCCTCGTCTGCATATGAAAAGAGAAAAGGGGCGTGCAGGGCATGGCGGCCTTTTGCGGCACTTGGATGACCCCTAGTTTGCATTAAACACCTCCACCCTCCGTCGGTGTGGGGCTCATGTTGGCTATGCCCCAGCCCCTGAAGCATTCAAGCTGATTTCTTGCAGCAGCTGGGCACTGTAACAGCTCCAGAGCTGCTCTGTAAGGCAAGTAAAAGGGTGTGGGCCCTGCAGCACTACCTGTAGTTCGCATTGTGCGAGACCCCTAGTTCGCATTAAACACCCCCACCCTCCTTCGGTGTGGGGCTCATGTTGGCCATGCCCCAGCCCCTGAAGCATTCACGCTGATTTCTTGCAGCAGCTGGGCACTGTAACAGCTCAAGAGCTGCTCTGTAAGGCAAGTAAAAGGGTGTGGGCCCTGCAGCACTACCTGTAGTTTGCATTGTGCATTGGAAGGCACAAAGTAAGCAGACGGGAGGAGAAGTCAGGATAGTGCACAAGGGTATAGACGGGAGGGGCTCAAGAAAAAAGAAGTGGAAACAGACAGCAAACTAGGCTTCCAATGCACAATGCAAACTACAGGTAGTGCTGCAGGGCCCACACCCTTTTACTTGCCTTACAGAGCAGCTCTGGAGCTGTTTAATCACTCAATTGGATTTTTCTGCCAGCATAATTTTTCTCTTACGTCCTAGAGGATGCTGGGGACTCCGTAAGGACCATGGGGGATAGACGGGCTCCGCAGGAGACATGGGCACTTAAAGAAAGACTTTAGATCTGGGTGTGCACTGGCTCCTCCCTCTATGCCCCTCCTCCAGACCTCAGTTTACTACTGTGCCCAGAGGAGACTGGGTGCTTTTCAGGGAGCTCTCCTGAGTTTCCTGACAGAAAGTATATTTGTTAGATTTTTTTATTTTCAGGGAGCCTGCTGGCAACAGACTCCCTGCATCGAGGGGCGGAGGGGAGAGATGCACACCTACTTCTGTGAGTTGATAGGCTCTGCTTCTTAGGCTACTGTACAGCATTAGCTCCAGAGGGATCGGTACGCAGGTCTCACCCTCGCCGTCCGTCCCAGAGCCGCGCCGCCGTCCCCCTCGCAGAGCCGGAAGATAGAAGCCGGGTGAGTATGAGAAGAAAAGAAGACTTCAGAGGCGGCGGAAGACTTCATGATCTTCACTGAGGTAACGCACAGCAGTAAAGCTGTGCTCCATTGCTCCCATACACCTCACACACGGCAGTCAGTGTAAGGGTGAAGGGCTCAGGGGGGACGCCCTGGGCAGCAATATAGACCTCTCTTTGGCAAAATAAATATATATGCAGCTAGGCACTGTATATATATATATAAGAGCCCCCGCCATTTTTTTACTATATTTGAGCGGGACAGAAGCCCGTCGCTGAGGGGGTGGGGCTTCTCCCTCAGCACTCACCAGCACCATTTTCTCCACAGCACCGCTGAGGGGAAGCTCCACGGACTCTCCCCTGCTTATACCACGGTAGAAAGAGGGTCTTAAAGAAGAGGGGGGCACATAATTAGGCGCATATATATATGGAAATACAGCGCTACTGGGTAAACATAAAATTATTGTGTTTTTTTCCTGGGTCATATAGCGCTGGGGTGTGTGCTGGCATACTCTCTCTCTCTGTCTCTCCAAAGGGCCTTGTTGGGGAACTGTCCTCAGATAAGAGGATTCCCTGAGTGTATGGTGTGTCGGTACACGTGTGTCGACATGTCTGAGGTAGAAGGCTCTCCTAGAGAGGAGCAGGAGCAAATTAATGTGGTGTCTCCATCGACAACGCCGACACCTGACTGAATGGATATGTGAAATGTTTTAAGTGCTAATGTAAACTTATTACACAAGAGATTAGACAAAGCTGAAGCTAGGGAACAGTCAGGGAGTCAACCCATGCCTGTCCCTATGTCGCAGGGACCTTCGGGGTCTCAAAAGCGCCCACTATCCCAAATAGTTGACACAGATACCGACACGGATTCTGACTCCAGTGTCGACTACGATGATGCAAAGTTACAGCCAAAATTGGCTAAATGTATTCGATATATGATTATTGCAATAAAAGATGTTTTGCACATCACAGAGTCCCCTGTCCCTGACACGAGGGTACACATCTATAAGGGAAAGAAACCTGAGATAACCTTTCCCCCCTCACATGAGTTGAACGAATTATGTGAAAAAGCTTGGGAATCTCCAGACAAAAAGCTGCAGATTCCCAAAAGGATTCTTATGGCGTATCCTTTCCCGCCAATGGACAGGATACGGTGGGAATCCTCCCCTAGGGTGGATAAAGCATTGACACGCTTATCCAAAAAGGTAGCGCTGCCATCCCAGGATACGGCTACCATCAGGGACCATGCTGACCGCAAGCAGGAGGTTACCCTAAAGTCCATTTACACACATTCTGGTACCTTACTCAGACCGGCAATTGCGTCGGCCGGGGTTGTAGCGCGGTGGCAGCATGGACAGATACCTTATCAGCAGAGATTGAGACCCTAGATAAGGATGCTATGTTATTGACCATAGGGCATATAAAAGATGCTGTCCTATATATAAGAGATGCTCAAAGTGACATTAGTCTACTGGGTTCTAGAATAAACGCTATGTCAATTTCTGCTAGACGAGTCCTATGGACCCGGCAATGGACAGGTGATGCCGACTCAAAAAGGTATATGGAGGTTTTACCTTACAGGGGTGAGGAATTGTTTGGGGAAGGTCTCTCGGACCTAGTCTCCACAGCTACAGCTGGTAAATCAAATTTTTTGCCTTATATTCCCTCACAGCCTAAGAAAGCACCACATTATCAAATGCAGTCCTTTCGATCACAGAGAAACAAGAAAGTACGAGGTGTGTCCTTTCTTGCCAGAGGTAAGGGCAGAGGGAAGAAGCTGCACAACACAGCTAGTTCCCAGGAACAGAAGTCCTCCCCGGCCTCTACAAAATCCACTGCATGACGCTGGGGCTCCGCTAAAGGAGTCCGCCCAGTTGGGGGCACGTCTTCGAGTTTTCAGCCACATCTGGGTTCATTCGCAGGTGGATCCCTAGGCAATAGAAATTGTTTCTCAGGGTTACAAGCTGAAATTCGAAGAGGTGCCTCCTCGCCGGTTTTTCAAATCGGCCCTACCATCTTCTCCCCAGGAAAGGGAGATAGTGTTAAATGCAATTCACAAATTGTATCTTCAACAGGTGGTGGTCAAGGTTCCCCTGCTTCAACAAGGAAATGGAAATTATTCGACCCTGTTTGTAGTCCCAAAACCGGACGGTTTGGTCAGACCCATATTAAATTTAAAATCCCTGAACCTATACTTGAAAAGGTTCAAGTTCAAGATGGAATCGCTAAGAGCGGTCATCGCCAGCCTAGAAGGGGGGGATTTTATGATATCTCTGGACATAAAGGATGCATACCTTCATGTACTCATTTATCCACCTCATCAGGCGTACCTAAGATTTGCGGTACAGTATTGTCATTACCAATTTCAGACGTTGCCGTTTGGTCTCTCCAGAATTTTCTCCGAGAATTTTCACCAAGGTAATGACGGAAATTATGGTGCTCCTGCGAAAGCAAGGTGTCACAATTATCCCGTACTTGAACGATCTCCTCATAAAAGCGAGATCAAGAGAGCAGTTGCTGAACAGCGTATAACTTTAACTGAAGGTGTTACAGCAACACGGCTGGATTCTCAATATCCCGAAGTCGCAGTTGGTTCCTACGACTCGTCTGACTTTGCTTGGGCATTATTCTGGATACGGACCAGAAAAGGGTTTATCTTCCGATAGAAAAGGCCCAGGAACTCATGACTCTGGTCAGGAACCTATTGAAACCAAAACAGGTGTCAGTGCATCACTGCACTCGAGTCCTGGGAATGATGGTGGCATCATACGAGGCCATTCCCTTCGGCAGGTTCCATGCGAGGATCTTGCAATGGGACCTACTGGACAAGTGGTCCGGGTCACATCTACAGATTCATCAGTTGATCACCCTGTCCCCCAGGGCCAGGGTATCTCTCCTGTGGTGGCTGCAGAGTGCTCACCTTCTAGAGGGCCGCAGGTTCGGCATTCAGGACTGGATCCTGGTGACCACGAACGCGAGCCTCCGAGGTTGGGGAGCAGCCACACAGGGAAGAAATTTCCAAGGTCTTTGGTCAAGTCAGGAGACTTGTCTTCACATCAACATCCTGGAGCTAAGGGCCATATACAACGCCCTATGTCAAGCGGAGACCTTACTTCGCGACCAACCAGTTCTGATCCAGTCAGACAACGTCACCGCACTAGTTCATGTAAACCGCCAAGGCGGCACAAGGAGCAGAGTGGCGATGGCGGAAGCCACCAGAATTCTTCGCTGGGCGGAGAATCATGTAAGCTGTCAAAGTCAGAAAAATATCACGATGCACACTGCCATATTTGCACCTCATATGTGTCCCTGCTGCGCATGCGTGCGCTCTCCCGTGCGTGCGCATACTCGCTGTTGCGGGCACCCGCAGGCGCACGGTATGCGCATTTACGGTAGAGATTGTGTGCGTCTAGCGGGCGACTCTTTCGTTACATATTTTCACCATATAATGCATTTTGTAAATTATGGTCCCTTTGATAGATTCTGAAAGTTTAGTTAATGTAGTATGTTCCTGGACAGAGAGATCCCTCATTGTTTGATATGAAGGGTCAGACAGGAGTAATACAGTGGTGTTTAGTATCCATCGGAAGAGTATTTAATTAGCAATATTCCGGTGTTGGTTTGAAGCGGATCAATCGCTCGTGCGAATAGTTATGGACATAAGAAGTTTATGAACATTTACTGTATTTGCACTTACTTATCCATGCGGCGGGAAACCCAGTTTCCCTCCCACCTGAGCTGTTGGAAATAGTCACAGCCCACCTGTATGAATCAACCTATGACCTTTTGTTATAATGCGAAGACGAATTCCTGTGTCCAATGAACAATGAGATTGTAGGGACCATTGAATTGTATTGTGTGTGGGGCATAAATAGACAGGCCGATCACATCCAGCACTCACTCTTCATCGGTTATCATTGCTGAAAATCGGGAGCTGGATGTCCAGAGGCGCATGCGATCGTTTCCTTTGTGCGTAAGTTTTCTCCGTAATCATATTGTCTTTTCTTGTTATTATGGGCCATATCTTTCTCTCTCTCTCTTCTCTTTCTCTCATTTTCTCTTAAACGTACTTGTATTGTATTTACTGTGTAGTTACCTGGTTAGTTAGTCTATGTTATATTGTAGTGTATGACTTGTATTGTATTAATTCTTTTGCAAGTATAACATTCATAATATATATATTAGGCGTTGGACCCTAAGCACGGTATTTGTGTATTTCTTATAGTGTTAAGTATTCTCAGAGCGTCGGTGACGCTCGAACAGCTTTTGAGTTAATAAGGTTATACAGTGTTGCATTTACACCCTATCTCTACACTAAGGTTTTACAGCAAATTACATTGTTTGTGGTTTAGACATAAAGGTTTAACATTGTGAGCGTCGGCGCCGCTCGTGATCTCCTCGTGGTCTCGAGCGTCCGCTACGCTGATAGCGTAGCATTACGGTAGTCACTCACCTATAAGTGTGCCCGATACCAACAGCGTATTCTCGTGAGCGTCTGTATCGCTTGAGCAGCCCGCTCCCGATACAGCGTCCGTTACGCTATAGCGAACCATTACGTTAGTCAGCAGCCAATAGCGTGCCTGCCTGTGATCTCTTGGCCGTGAGCGAACGTGACGCTTGAGCGTCTCGACCACGGCTAAGCGATTGTTACGCAACGAGCGTACCCTTACGGTACTCCATACGCAAATAGCGTACAGTGTTCTTAGACCTCACAAAGGGTTTTAAATAAGATAAATATTTAGCTTTATCAATTGGCGGCTCGTCCTGTCCTTCACATATCTCTGCTAGGTAATTTCAGCAGACATTATCCATCAGCAAAGGGCGGGAGATCATATTCTTCGCAGTGCTGACGGGATAAGCGTCTGTTTCGCTTAGTAAAGGGTGCTGAAGGAATCCGGGAACCGGAGGTAAGAACAACACACTAGTGTCTTTTAAAACTGTTTATTTCTATCTTGCGTACGCACACACGCATATCTGCATTTCTTTTTCATTCGTGTATTTTCATATATCACTCTCCTGTTTGCCATTTTATAATTGATAAAACGTGCTAAGAGAGATTTGTCGCTATTTCATAGTTAAAGTGTAAAAGTAATGCGTTAAGGGATAAAGTGTAAAGCACACACGCAGCTCTACCTAAAGGTAAAAGGAGAGATTGGTGTGTTGCACGGTAGACGACTGAGGATCATCTACATTGATAAAACGTGTTAGTTGTGTTACGGTGGACATTGGTTTTGTATACACGTGTCTCTAACAAAAGGCTGAGACTCGCGTACGCAAAGGCCGACGCACGCAGCGTAAATTATGCAACGGAGCGTCTGGGTACGCCCACGTAACTCAAATCACACGATAGTGTTGATTTTTAAATAGCACAATAAGCGATAAATAGCGCAATAAGCGATAAATATCGCAACAGGCGATAAATAGCGCAACAAGCGATAAATAGCGCAACAGGCGATAAATAGCGCAAATCTATTTTAAATCCGAAATTTAAATTAACAGATCCTTCTCCAAATTTACAACACATCTGGTCTAAAGAAAAATTTCTGCGCAGAAATAGAAATAGAAACAAAAGTGTGTATGTGGTGAGTGAGTGTTTGTTTTTACAATTTTGGGGATTGAACCACAGAAATCATCGAGTTCTCGTGAAGTACATACGTGTAAGTGACATACGTGGTGGCTAGGGAGGCATCTCTGGTTAAACATAAAATTTGAGCATTAGAGTGTAGCAGACCAGGAGGTCATACTGTAACAGACCAGGAGGTCAGACCAGGAGGTCGCATAACAGACCAGGAGGTCCAAGTACAGCAGACAAGGAAGTCCGCTATAGAGACAAGGCACAACACCAAGAAGGGTTGGTGCGACACCCATATAGGCCATAAAAAGCTCAGGCTGAAGGAATTCGCAGCTGCTGAATGTCGATTCCACTGGTCGCTCCGTACATAAGATTAGTTGCTTATGTGCTGAACGATTGTACCGCACGTAATTGTGTGCATTAAGTTAGTCTGACCAGTACCATTTGTGTACAAACCCGGTCATAAAACTATTTGTACATTCTGACGTTATTTGTGTAATTTTTTATTTTCTGAAGGGAAGTTCGCTGGTCACTCAGGAATTGTCCAACAACCAATAGTTACTGGAAAGAGTAAGTGTTCTTCGGATATCTCTCGCATGTTCCAGTAAATAGAGGTTCATAGGGGCCCTGGGTCGAGTACGCCAGCGCTATATCAGTGTGTGGGCGTATTGGTCGGCGTGGGCGAGTGAGTGAGGTGCTCGGTAAACTTCACCGTCAACCTATCTTTTAATATTTTGGTTTTTTGTAAGGGTTCGCTGAAGACCCTGAGATAAAGGTCAGAGGTAGAGCAAGCAACACCTGCAAATTATGGGGGCCAGTTGTTCAGGAAGGGGGCGATCAACCTCGGTTCGGGTTGATTCAGTAAACCGACCAGTCGGGTCGGCAAGGTATGTAATGTGTGAAAAATATGATTTACATACAGAAATTTTATGTGATGAATGGGAGAGAATGACAGTACATGACGGGGAGAAATTCCCAAGAGTAGGTAGCTTCAGCCCAGAAGTGTTAATGAATTTAAGGAGGAGGATATGTCTCATTAAATCAACAAAGAGACGAATCCAACATTATGATTATTTGCAGCTATGGCAACAGGAGGGTGAAATACAGAGAGGATTGGCTCTGGCGGCGGGATCTGGCCCTATCAGGAAACTGATAGCCACGGCCCCGCCGCCACCATACATATCAGGAGAGAAATTGGTTGCGGAGAATGACGCATTAGGGGGTAACAAACAGGCACTTAGCAACTGTATAAATGTTAAGGATAATGTTAATAAGTTAACCAATGCAAGCATTAACCCGTGCAAGTTGTACCCTGTTTTGAACTTTCCCCAGGAGTGTGATCAAGAGGACGAATCGGCAACAATATCGGCGCTCTCTCTAGCAGCCACTATATCAGAAACGACAGTAGGCACGGCCCAACCCATAAGATTAGTAACAAAGCCCCCTAGCGGAGGGACAGGTGAGGTCGTATCAACGGGTAAGTACGGCACCTTACACTATGCTGAAACCATTTCACCACAGGCTGTAGAATCTACACAGAATGATGTTAGTAGACTTAATCCTGTTAGGGTAATAGCTGTTCCAAATGGGAAAACTGACACATCAGGAGTCACTCCTATCAGGAACATTGCCATGTATATCCCATTGTCCAGAATGGAATTAAGGACCATAGTGTCTGAATTCCCTGACCCCAGAAAATACTTAGTTGCTAGCCAAAAATACATCAGAGACCTAGGAAACACTTTAGAGCCCAATAACAAAGACTGGCAGATATTGCTGAGGGCATGTTTACCCTCCAATGTCGACTCAGCTCAATTTTTAGCTGACTGTGGATTGGATCTGGATGTACCTCTTACAGATGTGTACAACAAAGATAACGTAAAAAGAATAAATTTACAGTTAAAGGAGTATTTCCCAGCTGTAGCCAAATGGAATAGAATTTTTTCCATTAAACAAAAAGAGACAGAAACAGCTGCTGATTATTTTCACTGGGCATTATTAGAAATGGCAAAGTACACTGGCATAGAGGACATTAGGACCAATGCAAACCATCAAGAAGTAGCAGTATCTGTGCTAATGGATGGTTTAAAAGAAGCATTAAAGACAAGGGTACAGACCACGCAACCATGTTGGCGAGGTCTGTCAGTGGCTACTTTGAGAGAGGCTGCTATTGATCACGACCGGAATATCACCAGACACAGGGAGTCGCAAGGTGATAAGTTAATGTCAGTAAGTATACAGGCCCTGACCACAAAACAGCCTGTGTTTATATCACCAAACCCTGTGGGTAAGTCAAATGTGGTAACATGTTATTTTTGTCATAAACAGGGACACATAGCACGAGACTGTAGAGCGAAAAATTCGCAAAGATCTTACCAACCCCCTAGACAACGACACGACACACGACATTGGGAGCAAGGTCCGCAGAGACGGAGTTATGAGCCACATGCAGGAGAAACAAAAAGATACCCCCCGAACAGAGACTGGCAAACTCCTGGCAGTTCCCATTTAACCCCTTCACAAGTAGTTGCTGCCAGCGGGATTCAGGGAGGTCACCATACCCAATAGGGGTGTAGCCATACCTGTAATCTGCAGCCAGTAAAATTGATTGCAAGCCTTGGGAGTGAACCTGAAATTGCAATCAATGTAGCTGGTAAATCATTAAACTTTCTTGTAGACACAGGGGCGGCCAAATCAGTGATAAATTCGACAGTGGGCATGAGAACCACTGGTAAGACAATTCCAGCCATAGGGGTAACGGGAGTAGTCCAGCACTACCCTGTTAGCAAACCAGCCGAGATTACAGTAGGGCCTTTACATACCAAGCATTCCTTTTTGCTGGCTGCATCGGCACCGACTAATCTCCTGGGAAGAGACTTATTGTGTAAAATGGGGTGCGTCATTTATTGTACTCCTGAAGGTGTATTCTTGGACATACCTGAGAATCACGCTCAGGAAGTGCGAGACATGTTAGACTCCCCATCAAAATTAATGTCACATACCATTATGACAAATAGGACTCCATCCAAAGTAGAAGAAATGACATCCCAGATACCAGAGTCACTTTGGACTAAAGATGGACAGGACACTGGATTAATGGCAAACGTAGCTCCAGTAGTTGTACAAGTAAAAGATGGTAGGATAGCTCCAAAAATCCCACAGTACCCTCTGAAGCCAGAGGTGGAGTTAGGAGTGTATCCCGTAATAGAGCGCTTGCTACAACAGGGTATTCTGGTAAGAACGTCCAGCACTGCCAATAGTCCCATCTTCCCTGTGAAAAAGAGTGGGGGGAGGGGTTACCGGCTAGTGCAGGATCTAAGGGGGATCAACAAAATAGTTGAGAGTCAGTTCCCCGTAGTGCCAAATCCAGCTGTCATCCTTATGCAAATCCCTCCCACTGCGAAATTTTTCACTGTTATTGACCTCTGCTCCGCTTTCTTTTCGGTACCTCTGCACCCTGACAGCCAATATTTGTTTGCATTCACATACAGAGGAGTCCAATACACATGGACTCGCTTACCACAAGGTTTCATAGACAGTCCAAGTATATTTTCCCAGGCTTTGCATGATTGTTTACAGTCTTTCCAACCAGAGAGTGGATCAGTATTAATACAGTACGTGGATGATCTACTACTGTGTTCTGATTCATTGGAAGCATCCCTGAAGGATACGAAACAGCTCCTGTTTCATCTTTCAGACACAGGACACAAGGTTTCCAAAGACAAGTTGCAATTATGCCAAACTAAGGTAAAATATTTGGGACACTGTCTAACACAAGGACTGAGACACCTGACCACTGATAGAATTCAAGCAATTAGAGACATGACTCTGCCAAAAACCCAGCAACAGATCAGAACATTTTTAGGAATGTGTGGGTATTGCCGTAACTGGATCCCAGGGTTTTCCATTCTAGCGTTACCTCTGCAGGAGATGGTCTCCTCAAACAAACCTGATCGGATTTCGCATACAGACGAGTCCGAGATGGCATTTGAGAGACTTAAACAGTGCCTAACGCAGGCACCAGCATTAGGTATGCCAGACTATGGGAAACCCTTTGAGCTGTACGGAACAGAAAGTGCTGGTTGCGCGGCAGGCGTCTTAACCCAAAAGCACGGTGATGCCAGCAGGCCAGTAGCATACTACAGCGCTCAGCTAGACACGGTAGCGCGATCCCTCCCCACATGCTTGCGAAGCGTCGCTGCGATAGCATTGCTAGTAACGAAAAGCGAAGATGTAGTGCTAGGTCACAACCTCACAATTCATACACCACATGCAATGTCAGCCTTGCTAAATTCTGCCCAAACCAGGCACGTCTCATCAGCGCGGTTTACAAGATGGGAATTGGCACTAATGGCCCCCGTAAACATCACCATAAGGAGATGCAGTGCATTAAATCCTGCAACATATCTCCCAGGTGTGCCTGGACAGGCACAAAGGGTGGAGGATGAGAGTGGTGGGGAAGGAGAATTTAACACACAGGAGGACACACATGATTGTATGGAATATTTGACCCAAAATTTTACCGCAAGGCCTGACATCAGTGACAACCCGCTGGAAAATGTAGATCTAACTTTCTACACGGACGGTAGTTGTCACAGACAGTCAGACTCGGGAGACTTGTGTACTGGATACGCAGTCGTAGATGACCAAGGCACCATAGAAGCGGAACCGCTAGGCCCACCTCACTCAGCCCAGGTTGCTGAACTGGTCGCCCTAACCAGAGCATGTGAATTGGCTAAGGGCAAATCAGCCAATATCTACACCGACTCTAGATACGCATTCGGGGTAGTCCATGATTTCGGAGCCCTATGGCGCCTCAGAAATTTCATGACGGCAGCTGGTACACCGGTAGCGCATGCAGCTCACATCAAAAGGCTTCTAACAGCGATACAGGAACCCGACAGAGTGGCTGTTATCAAGTGTAAAGCACACACATATAGCCAGGACCCAGTATCACTTGGTAACAGCCGAGCAGACGAAGCAGCTAAGTTAGCAGCTGGTACCCCCAGACAGACAGACACCACACAACTGATGGTATTTAATACCATCAACACACAGAAGTTGTGTGAAATGCAAAATTTGTGTTCCACACAGGAAAAGGCAGTCTGGAAGGCGAAGGGATATGGCCAGGAGTCCTCAGGACTCTGGACGGATGGACAAGGTAAACCGGTGGCCCCCAGAGCATATCTTCCATGTTTAGCTGAGGCAGCTCACGGGCTGACTCATCTGGGCAAGGAAGGAATGTGCAAGTTGGTAAGAGCATATTGGTGCGCCCCAGGATTTTCATCTCATGCAAGTAAGAGAGCAATGTCATGCCTTACCTGTTTGAGAAAGAATATCGGAAAGGCAATACCAACAGAACCATCTCATATCCCACCTGCAGGCGGACCTTTCCAGGCAATACAGATTGACTTCATTCAATTACCCCCTTGTCGAAATTTGAAATATGTACTTGTTTGTATAGATGTGTTCTCAAATTGGGTTGAAGCATTCCCGGCGGCCACAAATACCGCTATGTTTACTGCTAAGAAAATTGTGCAGGAATTTGTATGTAGATATGGTATCCCTAGAATTATCGAAAGTGATAGGGGTACCCATTTTACAGGTGATGTCTTTCAAGGAATGTGTAAGTTGATGGGAATTGATAGCAAGCTGCACACTCCATACCGTCCACAGGCGAGTGCGAAGGTGGAAAGAGTGAATAGCACTATTAAAAATAATTTGAGCAAAGTTATGGCAGAAACAGGATTGACATGGCCAGAAGCTTTACCCATTGTACTGTACAGCATCAGAACCACTCCCAGGTCCCCTCTTAATCTGTCCCCTTTTGAAATCTTGTTTGGTCGACAACCGCATGTTATGATTAACCCTCAGGATGATTTGAAGTGTAACAATGAAGTGACTGTAAAGTACCTGGTTAATATGAGTAAACAGCTAAGGAATCAAAATAATAATTTGAAGTTGGTGATTCCTGATTTACCAGATAGTAATTGTCATGACATTGAACCTGGGGAGTATGTAATGATACGAAATTTTCTACGCTCAGGTTGCCTTATTGACAGATGGGAAGGACCATACCAAGTCTTATTGACTAGCACTACAGCATTGAAAGTTGCCGAGAGAGAGACTTGGGTTCATTCGTCCCATTGTAAGAAGGTTGCTGATCCAGAGAGGTCCCGTGATAAGGAACAGATGGTAGAGGACGTTGTATCACTGGAGTGTCTGTTCCAGGAGGACTGAGGCGGCACCTGAGCATTGAAAATCACAAGATCAAAAGCAGTTGTCGATTCCCTGTTCCCTTTTATTGTTTTTCTCCAACTTCCCATCCCCTCTCCCTCAAATTATTTTCCCCCCCTTCTCATTCTTCTTCGTTTCCTCCTATAAGATGGACTTGCCCCAAGAGACTGTGATCCGGATTTTCCTGTTGACCATGATGTTGACCAGAGCAGTCTGTTCCGGCGAGAGTACCATGGAGGTCGAGAGAGGTTCTGGAATGGGTTCTGATGACAGAGATGGAGGCGTAGTTTTCCGAGAACAACATAATCAACAAGCAAAGGCGAGTATCAGAAAACGATCCGATAGCATTGACAATAGAAGGAATTGTGAAGGATTGTTAGCTGAAGAAAACTGTATCTGTAGGCTCTGTGACAACGTAGTCGAGGATGGGTGCATTAAGAAATGCCAATCCAGTTTTAATATCCACATGGACCGGCATCCCTTGAGTGACTATCACTCCTTAGTGGGTAGCGTGTTAAATCAAACAGATTGTTGGGTATGCTCTCAAGTACCTCAAGGTCATAGCAAATCAGGACTAGTACCATTTCCTTTAACGATAGGGGAGGTACTTGAGCTAAGTGGTGGGAGACCGGTGGACAGGAGGTTTAATATCTCCAGTCCTCCTAGTTTGAAGCTCCACCAATATCATGTGGATAGATCCCTCATATGTTTTAACATTTCCAATCCCCGAAAGCCGGGAAATTGGGAAGTGTCATGGAGTAACCAAACCATGACCTTTTCATATAGAGCAGATAGAATGCCGACAGATACAGAGCTTATACGCCACATAGCCAGTAGAGGAAAATCTTTCCGGTATAGGTATACCCTAGGAAGTAGGATTACGAGAGTTGGAGAGGTATCACCAGGATACTGTGCACATATCGTACAAGCTGATACGTGTACTAGACAGATGGGAGAATTAGGGTTAGGAGATTTCACATGGAAAATGTGTAATATGGTTATGTCCTACTCCGTCCCATATGTTCTCCCCGATGATGCATATTTCATATGCGGGAGGAAGGCGTATAAGTGGCTTGCCCCAAACTCTGAAGGATTGTGTTATATTGGAAAAGTATTGCCTGAGGTAATGACTGTATCACATGCCAAAATGAAAGACATACACCGTGTTGCCCAAACTCCTTATACTCACACCCATTACGAGCACGTAGTTAAACGGCACCTGATAGAAAGAACAGAGCACCCGGCCTCTGACATGATCCATGAATCCACCGGGATTCAGTTTCTACTTGCGTTAGACCTCACTCGCACCGCCAGAGGAGTGTTGAATTATAAATACATATCTGCGCTCGCAAATTTGTTAGACAATATCACAGAAATGTATGATGACACGTTTAGGTATACTGGAAGAGAACTTCAAGCTTATAAAACAGAACTAGTTCAGCATAGAATGATTCTCAATTATCTCACAGCAGTAACAGGTGGATATTGTGTCACACTGGCAACGCAGTACGGCGTGAAATGCTGCACATATATAACGAATAGTACCGAGGACCCGGTCGAGGTCATAGACCAAAAGATGGACGATATTCTCCAATTGAAGTGGGAATTTCGCAGGAGACACAATCTCACCCTTGCTGCTGTGAGTAATGAGCTGACTAGTTGGGTGTCATGGTTGAACCCGCGAAATTGGTTCTCCGGTTTAGGAGAATGGGCTCAAGGAGTTATAATGGATGTAGGGAAGTTTCTCCTATGTATCTTAGGTGTTATCATAACGATTGGCTTGATATTTAGATGCGGTCAGGCTTTAACGAAGTGCAAACGAAGTACCAGGGTGATGAGTTTAAGGAGTGAGGAAATTGTAATGCGATTTCTACGGTCCGTTTCTTTCACCTGTTTTTCCGTTTTCCTCTGAGGTAAAAAGACCCACTTGGACGAGGAATTTGATGAGCCGATATACAGACAACAGATGGATTAAAGAAGAAGTTTTGACAACCTTATACACAGATTTTTGATGAACTATGCCATAGATCCCCAGTTTCCCTAGAAATGTTAAAATTACTCTAGCCCAACACTTTTGTAAATCTATGGACATTGACAAAGCTTTTTGCTCGCACCTTATGGGCAAAAGCACAAAGAAGACTGCATTCAACAGACACCAAACAAGACCTCAATCGACGAATGTTCATTAACCTGACATAGAATACCACTGCATTTACCGTAACTATGTATTTTCTTCATCTCTACAACCTTCAGGTAATTACACACATAGTATAGGGAATACAGGCACAGATATCAGCAATCACATATTCCCCCATTCATGTATCATCAACTAAAATGTGCTCCCCATTTTTGTTACAACCAAAATCCGAAAAAAGCTCGGTAAAGTTTGACAGCCCATCCACAGACCCGTACCACGGGATAAGAAGGAATTCAAATGTATACTTCGCAATACCTCAAAGCTTGATTTAAAACACGTACGGCACGATGATACATGACCCCCCAAACATGGATTCATACACACATGCTTCTGCTATCTCACTAGGTCATACCCTTTTCCTACCTTCTCCTCTCCTCCCCTACCCAACCATGTAAATGTATTAACCCCTGACATATATTTTTCTCTTTTTGAAATGTTTTAGGAAGTGGCAGTTATTGTTGACTGCCAAAGGGTGGACTGTCAAAGTCAGAAAAATATCACGATGCACACTGCCATATTTGCACCTCATATGTGTCCCTGCTGCGCATGCGTGCGCTCTACCGTGCGTGCGCATACTCGCTGTTGCGGGCACCCGCAGGCGCACGGTATGCACATTTACGGTAGAGATTGTGTGCGTCTAGCGGGCGACTCTTTCGTTACATATTTTCACCATATAATGCATTTTGTAGATTATGGTCCCTTTGATAGATTCTGAAAGTTTAGTTAATGTAGTATGTTCCTGGACAGAGAGATCCCTCATTGTTTGATACGAAGGGTCAGACAGGAGTAATACAGTGGTGTTTAGTATCCATCGGAAGAGTATTTAATTAGCAATATTCCGGTGTTGGTTTGAAGCGGATCAATCGCTCGTGCGAATAGTTATGGACATAAGAAGTTTATGAACATTTACTGTATTTGCACTTACTTATCCATGCGGCGGGAAACCCAGTTTCCCTCCCACCTGAGCTGTTGGAAATAGTCACAGCCCACCTGTATGAATCAACCTATGACCTTTTGTTATAATGCGAAGACGAATTCCTGTGTCCAATGAACAATGAGATTGTAGGGACCATTGAATTGTATTGTGTGTGGGGCATAAATAGACAGGCCGATCACATCCAGCACTCACTCTTCATCGGTTATCATTGCTGAAAATCGGGAGCTGGATGTCCAGAGGCGCATGCGATCGTTTCCTTTGTGCGTAAGTTTTCTCCGTAATCATATTGTCTTTTCTTGTTATTATGGGCCATATCTTTCTCTCTCTCTCTTCTCTTTCTCTCATTTTCTCTTAAACGTACTTGTATTGTATTTACTGTGTAGTTACCTGGTTAGTTAGTCTATGTTATATTGTAGTGTATGACTTGTATTGTATTAATTCTTTTGCAAGTATAACATTCATAATATATATATTAGGCGTTGGACCCTAAGCACGGTATTTGTGTATTTCTTATAGTGTTAAGTATTCTCAGAGCGTCGGTGACGCTCGAACAGCTTTTGAGTTAATAAGGTTATACAGTGTTGCATTTACACCCTATCTCTACACTAAGGTTTTACAGCAAATTACATTGTTTGTGGTTTAGGCATAAAGGTTTAACATTGTGAGCGTCGGCGCCGCTCGTGATCTCCTCGTGGTCTCGAGCGTCCGCTACGCTGATAGCGTAGCATTACGGTAGTCGCTCACCTATAAGTGTGCCCGATACCAACAGCGTATTCTCGTGAGCGTCTGTATCGCTCGAGCAGCCCGCTCCCGATACAGCGTCCGTTACGCTATAGCGAACCATTACGTTAGTCAGCAGCCAATAGCGTGCCTGCCTGTGATCTCTTGGCCGTGAGCGAACGTGACGCTTGAGCGTCTCGACCACGGCTAAGCGATTGTTACGCAACGAGCGTACCCTTACGGTACTCCATACGCAAATAGCGTACAGTGTTCTTAGACCTCACAAAGGGTTTTAAATAAGATAAATATTTAGCTTTATCAAAGCGCACTGTCAGCAGTGTTCATTCCGGGAGTGGACAACTGGGATGCAGACTTCCTCAGCAGACACGACCTACATCCAGGAGAGTGGGGACTCCATCAGGAAGTCTTCGCACAGATTGCAAGTCGGTGGGGACTGTTCCAGATAGACATGATGGCGTCCCGCCTCAACAAAAAGCTACAGAGGTATTGCAACAGGTCAAGAGACCCTCGGGCAGTAGCTGTAGACGCCCTAGTGACACCGTGGGTGTTCCGGTCGGTCTATGTATTTCCTCCTCTACCTCTCATACCCAAGGTGTTGATAATAGTAAGAAAAAGAGGAGTAAGAACAATTCTCATTGTTCCAGATTGGCCGCGAAGGACCTGGTATCCAGATCTGCAGGAAATGCTCACAGAAGATCCGTGGCCACTTCCTCTAAGACAGGACCTGTTGCAACAGGGGCCCTGTCTGTTCCAAGACTTACCGCGGCTGCGTTTGACGGCATGGCGGTTGAACGCCGGATCCTAGCGGAAAAGGGTATTCCAGATGAGGTCATTACTACGCTAATAAAGGCTAGGAAGGACGTGACATCTAAACATTATCACTGTATATGGCGAAAATATGTTTCTTTGTGTGAGGCCAGGAATGCTCATACGTAAGAATTCCACCTGGGCCACTTCCTTCACTTCCTACAAACTGGAGTGAATTTGGGCCTAAAATTAGGCTCTATTAAGGTTCAGATTTTGGCCTTATCCATTTTCTTTCAAAAGGAATTGGCCTCTCTTCCTGAAGTAAGTACAAACTTTTGTGAAGGGAGTACTGCATATTCAGCCTCCTTTTGTACCTCCGGTGGTCCCTTGGGACCTTAACGTGGTGTTAAGGTTATGGTTTGAACCACTTAAAATGGTGGAGTTTAAATATCTCACTTGGAAGGTGGTCATGTTATTAGCCTTGGCTTCCGCTAAGCGAGTGTCGGAATTAGCAGCTTTATCACATAAAATCCCCTATCTGGTTTTCCATATGGATAGAGCGGAATTGCAGACCCGTCCTCAATTCCTGCTAAAAGTAGACTCATCCTTTCATATGAACCAACCTATTGTGGTGCCTGTGGCTACGCGTGACTTGGAGGATTCCGAGTCCCTTGATGTGGTCAGGGCTTTGAAAATTTACGTGGCCAGAACGGCTATAGTCAGAAAAACAGAAGCACTGTTTGTCCTGTATGCAGCCAACAAGATTGGCACCCCTGCTTCAAATCAGACTATTGCTCTCTGGATCTGTAACACGATTCAGCAGGCGCATTCTATGGCGGGATTGCCGTTGCCTAATTCAGTCAAGGCCCATTCCACTAGGAAGGTGGGCTCTTCTTGGGCAGCTGCCCGGGGGTCTCGGCACTACAGCTGTGCCGAGCTGCTACTTGGTCGGGTTCAAACACCTTTGCAAAGTTCTATAAGTTTGATACCCTGGCTGAGGAGGACCTCCTGTTTGCTCAATCGGTGCTGCAGAGTCATCCGCAGGAGCCCGTTTGGGAGCTTTGGTATAATCCCCATGGTCCTTACGGAGTCCCCAGCATCTTTTAGGACGTAAGAGAAAATAAGATTTTAAACCTACCGGTAAATCTTTTTCTCGTAGTCCGTAGAGGATGCTGGGTGCCCGTCCCAAGTGCGGACTACTTCTGCAAGACTTGTATATAGTTATTGCTTACATAAGGGTTATATGTTAGTTTTCATCGGTCTTGGACTGATGCTATGTTGTTTTCATACTGTTAACTGGGTAGTATATCACAAGTTATACGGTGTGATTGGTGTGGCTGGTATGAATCTTGACCTTGGATTAACAAAAATCCTTTCCTCGTACTGTCCGTCTCCTCTGGGCACAGTTTCTCTAACTGAGGTATGGAGGAGGGGCATAGAGGGAGGAGCCAGTGCACACCCAGATCTAAAGTCTTTCTTAAAGTGCCCATGTCTGCTGCGGAGCCCGTCTATCCCCCATGGTCCTTACGGAGTCCCCATCATCCTCTACGGACTACGAGAAAAAATTTTTACCGGTAGGTTTAAAATGTTATTTTTTTCTCTGCAACCCACTGCTAAATTGTGCTTCCTAGCTGTTTTTTATAAAATCACTTAATTAAATCTGGGAGAACAATCTTCATGACAATAGTATCTCCTATGCAAAATAAGTATGATTTGGGATAGGGCTGGGGAGGGCCGTTGCTCAGGCACATCTCTGTCAAGTAAAGGAGATTCAACTGAGGCAGCACAAGGGAACTCTCATCTGGGGACAACAACTGCAGGGAGAACACATATTTTCAGATGAACATGGGGTGGCAGAAGGCTGCCTAATACTGAAGCACCCCCAAACAACAAACCAAATGCAACAACTAGTGCAAGCATTCCTGGGGGATGGCCTGCAGCAGATGGATTTGAATATGGTGATGTCATCCAAGCAGTGGGTCAAAGTTGGCTTCAACCCTCGTCTGCATATGAAAAGAGAAAAGGAGCGTGCAGGGCATGGAGGCCTTTTGTGGTGCTTGGATGACCCCTAGTTCGCATTAAGCACCCCCACCCTCCTTCGGTGTGGGGCTCATGTTGGCCATTCCCCAGCCCCTGAAGCATTCAAGCTGATTTCTTGCAGCAGCTGGGCACTGTAACAGCTCCAGAGCTGCTCTGTAAAGCAAGTAAAAGGGTGTGGGCCCTGCAGCACTACCTGTAGTTTGCATTGTGCATTGGGAGGCACAAAGTAAGCAGACGGGAGGAGAAGTCAGGATAGTGCACAAGGGTATAGAAGGGAGGGGCTCAAGAAAAAAGAAGTGGAACCAGACAGCAAACTAGGCTGGAGAGAGACCTGAGACAAAGAGATCTGAATTACATGAGAGCCGACCAGGGAAAACTCAAATTATGCAGTCAAGTTTCCCACATTTGGGGAAATCGCAGGGGCAGCACACCCAGAGTGCAATGGGTGAGCCTTGCCCTGGGAGAAGCAACTTCATGATCATAGTATCTCACCTGGCAGGTAAGTAGGAGTTGGGCTAGAGCTGGGGAGGGTCGCTGCTCGGGCACCCCCCTGTCAAGTGAAGGAGATCCAACTGAGGCAGCACAAGGGAACTCTCGAAAGAAGAACAAGGCTAGAGGAAGATCTGAGACAAAGAAATCTGACTTTTACCAGAGCTGACCAGAGGAAAGCACAAACACAGTCCCCCACTACCACAAATAATGCAGTCGAGTTTCCCACATTTGGGGAAATCACAGGGGTCAGCATACCCAGAATGCAATGAATGAACCTAACCCTGGGAGAACAATCTTCATGACCATGGTATCTCCTATGCAAAATAAGTATGATTTGGGATAGGGCTGGGGAGGGCCGTTGCTCAGGCACATCTCTGTCAAGTAAGTTGCATTTGATTTGTTGTTTGGGGGTGCTTCAGTATTAGGCAGCCTTCTGCCCTACCATGTTCATCTGAAAATATGTGTTCTCCCTGCAGTTGTTGTCCCCAGATGAGAGTTCCCTTGTGCTGCCTCAGTTGAATCTCCTTTTGGAGAAGACCTTAATAAGATTGTAGCTGATCTGGCTACTGCTAAAACAGCTTGCCTACCTAGTATGACTCCTACCACGCAGAAGGCTAAAAGTACTTTTCTTGGCCCTTTCATCCTCCAGGTAAAGCGTACCCAAGGTCAGGCATACCCAAAGCAAGCTCATGTTTCCAGACCTGCCAAGCCCAGACTGAAGCAATCCTGGGCTGCCCATCAGCCTGCTTCCAAAACGGACAAGCCTGCCGCATGACGGTGCAGGCCTCCCTCTGGGGGATCCCAGGGTGGGGGGCCCGACTTCTAGGTTTGGCAAAGAAAGGTATAATTCTAAGCTAGAGAATTCTGTTTGGAGCTCACCTTGTACTTTGTGAAGAAATAATCAGCATTGTGGCTGAGCAGATACATGTAGTGTGTGGCTGCAAACTGCATGGATCTGCTGCGTTGTAATGCTGATTCTTTTTTTTTGCAAAGTACCAATAGCTTCATATAATGTTCACAATTTTTATGCAGGATCAAATAGCTCAATAGGTAGGGTGTTTGATTAGAATTCAACAGGTTATAGGTTTGAATCCTGGGTATGGTAGTTTGAGATGTGTTATTTAATAAAGTATGTTGTTCTGACTGCCGGCATCCTATCACCTGGGATATCATACTAAATAAATGGAGTTGATAAAAATTTTTTTTTTTTTTTTAACTAGGGACAATTTCCAGATACTTCTCTTTATAACTGAGATTGCCCCCTGGAACTTCACATCAGTTGACAACTATGCATGAGTGGGCAGTGCTTGCCCTGGATCTGTCCACCCATTTATGTGCCGCCATAAAATAAAGCATGACTAACAGTTATCCTGGGCGTACACTACACAATTATCTGTCAGGCTATCTATCCAGTCTGGATGGATGGAATGAAAATCTGGTAATGTATAGGAGCAAATGTCAATTAACCATTTGCTCCCAAACACTAGAAAAGTGGTCAAAAATGGTCATTACACAAATTGGTTAAACCCAAAATTTAACCAATTTGTTTAGGGGACCATTTTTGTCCATTTTTTAGTGTTTGAGAGTAAATCGTTGATGGTCATTTGCTCACATAGATAACCGGATTTCTATTCCAACCAGCCAGTGTTGGAGAGATGGTCTGCCAGATTACATAATGCATACCAGAGCCATAACTAGACTTTTTGGTGCCCTGTGACAGAGAATTATATGCCCTCCCCCCCATTTTTGCAATATGGACAAAAGGCGCATGCCTTGTGGGGAAGGGGCATAACAAGATTGGTCTCAGAGAAAGCACATGAGATATGAAGATATATCTAGTATACTTGACACTCAATGGTTTGTGGTATTGCAGGGGTGCCCTCCTTAAATGCATATACAGTCACACATGGCATGTTTGTGTAAATGGCATATCAGCAGTCAGCACTAACTGGTGACATGCCATTTGTACAAGTAAGCCATGTGTGACTAATATATAAACATACTTTATTAAATAACACCTCAAACTATCATACCCAGGATTCAAACCTATAACCTGTTAAATTCTAATCAAACACCCTACCCATTGAGCTACTTGATCCTGCATCTATTCTAACCTCCAAAAACAGATTCAGTTGCATTTTCCAGCGTGTTTTGTTTGCGCCTTTGCAAATGTCTTACATCGACAAACTTATTTAGTACTATTTTGCAAATAGGGTTACATTGTCGCAACATTGTGTTCCCTAATTGCTTGATTTTTTAAATGCAAAAATTGATAAAGACACCTGATAATTGCTCTGTGGAGTCTTCTTTTGTGTCTACTTCTTATCTACATTTAATTCCCTACCTATAATCAAGGCATTTTTAAATGCTGGGTGCTGCCAGGACGTGAGGCCTACCTAGTCTTTAGATCTGAATTTGAATGTACTTGTGAACTAACTTAATTTCCTACTTCTAAACTCATTCCTAAATTCACTACTTACATTAATCCTGTAGTTGGGCATTTTGAGCCTTCAATTGTGGGCATTGTTTTGTGTCCAGACCAGCAGCTGGTGGTGTGCATTTGCTGGAAAGGCATCGAAGACCTCCGATATGCTGCATCTCCTGATGTGTGTCTGCCTCAAGTGGCTGTCAGCAAATGCATGCTAGACACCCCATTCCAAGCTGATTGTGACATCACGGAACATGCATCATAGAACAGGCATGCTAGAACATGGGTCTTCAACCTGCGACCCTCCAGCTGCTGTGGAACTACATATCCCAGCATGCCCTGCCTCAGTTTTAGCATACCTTAATAGCAAAACTGTGGCAGGGCATGCTGGGATGTGTAGTTTCACAGCAGCTGGAGGGCCACAGGATGAAGACCCATGTGCTAGAACCAAACCGCAGGTACATTGAATGCTAGCAAGCTGAATGTTTAAATCCTTTTTGTTCCGCAGCATTCCAATGCGGAAGATTCCATGGAACCAGAGATTATTCCATTGAGAAGGACATGCTGCCTGGATGACTGCACTGTGCAAATTAAATCACGGAGCCAGTTGGCTTGTGGGTGGCTCTGGTGACTGGGTGGTTGGGTGGGCGGTGTGTCGGAGGTGGAGCACATGCAAATGAATGTGTATCATCCAGCTAGTGAGAGAGAAAACTCATGCAGGAGTGTGCCTGCTTGTCAGTGAGTTATGCACCTTGCCAGACGTCAAATCTACATGGAGCAACTGGAGGGGACAAGAGCAGGTTTGGAAAATATACACAGAAGAGCATATATGCTGGCGCATTCTCCATGATTGTGTCAGCTTATGTTTTGGTGCACTGCACTTTCCTCCACTAAGTTTTAGCCATTTTGTTTAAACGCAAGTGTAGTTGCTTCTCGCTCTTTTGGCTGTGATATTGTATTGTGGTTGAAGAGTCTGCTGGAGGGATTGTTTTCTTCATTGGCGAGAGACTGAAGATATTCCAGGATGGAAGGCTTGGGAACACTATCCGTTTTTCAGTTGTGGAAGAGTTGAAAGACCGGATTGGACTACATTCTACAGTAAAGGGTATCTTTGTATTTATTAATCCTCCCTTTATATGTGTCTGTCTTTCAATAAAGCTTTGGGCTTGTGATTCCGTCACCCTCTTACACTCCACACCCATAGCCTTATTAACTATTGTATTGTTTAAATGTATAGTGCAGTTCATGATTTATAGTGTAGGCTGACCTGTACTGTAGTTCTTGAACTGTACTATACCGACAGCATTTGTATTGTGTTTTGGCTGTGCTGCAACACAGTACTTATGTGTGTAATGTTTATGTATGTTTTTTTGCTTCTTTATGTCAATAAAGACTGCTTTTTCAATCCAATATCTGAAAACAATCAATGTTTATCTTTGATGGCAATAGAAGTGGTATGATATTTGCTGCTTTTGAAAGGCAATATCTGATATGTCCCCTATCTGGGAACCATATATTAAATGGCTTTTCAGAAAAGGGAGATGGGAGAAGAGCTTTCAGTACTTGTAGGACCGATGCACATTTCCTATTCTAGCCTCCAAAAACAGATTCAGTTGCATTTTCCAGCGTGTTTTGGATGCGCCTTTGCAAATGTCTTACATCGACAAACTTATTTAGTACTATTTTGCAAATAGGGTTACATTGTTGCAACATTGTGTTCCCTAATTGCTTGATTTTTTAAATGCAACAATTGATAAAAACACCTGATAACTGCTCTGCGGAGTCTTATTTTGTGTCTACTTCTTATCTACATTTAATTCCGTACCTCTAATCAAGGCATTTTTAAATGCTGGCGGCTGCCAGGACGTGAGGCCTACCTAGACTTTAGATCTGAATTTGAATGTACTTGTGAACTAACTTAATTTCCTACTTCTAAATTCATTCCTAAATTCACTACTTACATGAATCCTGTAGTTGGGCATTTTGGGACTTCGATTGTGGGCATTGTTTTGTGTCCAGACCAGCAGCAGGTGGTGTGCATTTGCTGGAAAGGCATCGAAGACCTCCGATATGCTGCATCTCCTGATGTGTGTCTCCCTCAAGTGGCTGTCAGCAAATGCCTGCTAGACACCCCATTCCAAGCTGATTGTGACATCACGGAACATGCATCATAGAACAGGCATGCTAAAACATGGGTCTTCAACCTGCGACCCTCCAGCTGCTGTGGAACTACACATCCCAGCATGCCCTGCCTCAGTTTTAGCATACCTTATAGCAAAACTGTGGCAGGGCGTGCTGGGATGTGTAGTTTCACAGCAGCTGGAGGGCCACAGGATGAAGACCCATGTGCTAGAGCCAAGCCGCAGGTACATTGAATGCTAGCAAGCTGAATATTTAAATCCTTTTTGTTCCGCAGCATTCCAATGCGGAAGATTCCATGGAACCAGAGATCCTTCCATTGAGAAGGACATGCTGCCTGGATGACTACACTGTGCAAATTAAATCACGGAGCCAGTTGGTTTGTGGGTGGCTCTGGTGACTGGGTGGTTGGGTGGGTGGTGTGTCGGAGGTGGAGCACATGCAAATGATTGTGTATCATCCAGCTAGTGAGAGTGAAAACTCATGCAGGAGTGTGCCTGCTTGTCAGTGGGTTATGCACCTTGCCAGACGTTAAATCTACATAGAGCAGCTGGAGGGGACAAGAGCATGTTTGCAAAATATAGATAGAAGAGCATATATGCTGGCGCATTCTCCATGATTGTGTCAGCTTATGTTTTGGTGCACTGCACTTTCCTCCACTAAGTTTTAGCCATTTTTGTTAAGCTCAAGTGTAGTTGCTTCTCGGCCTTTTGGCTGTGATCTTGTATTGTGGTTGAAGGGTCTGCTGGAGGGAGGGATTGCTTTGTTCATTGGCGAAAGACCAAAGATATTCCAGGATGGAAGGCTTGGGAACACTATCTGTTTTTCAGTTGTGGAAGAGCACAGAGGTCGGATTGGACTACATTCTATAGTAAAGGATGTCTTTCTATTTATTAAACCTCCCCTTATATGTGTCAGTCTTTCAATAAAGCTTCGGGCTTGTGATTCCCTCACCCTCTTACACTCCACACCCATAGCCTTATTAACTGTTGTATTATTGTACAGTTTAAATGTATAGTGCAGTTCATGATTTATAGTGTAGGCTGGCCTGTGCTGTAGTTCTTGAACTGTACTATACCATCAGCATTTCTATTGTGTTTTGGCTGTGCCGCAACGCGGTACTTATGTGTGTAATGTTTATGTATGTTTTTTTGCTTCTTTATGTGCATCGGTCCTACAAGTAATGAAAGCTCTTCTCCCATCTCCCTTTTCTGAAAAGCCATTTAATATATGGTTCCCAGATAGGGGACATATCAGATATTGGATTTCAAAAGCATCAAATATCATACCACTTTTATTGCCATCAAAGATAAACATTGATTGTTTTCAGATATTGGCTTGAAAAAGCAGTCTTTATTGACATAAAAAAAAAACATACATAAACATTGCACACATAAATACAGTGTTGCAGCACAGCCAAAACACAATACAAATGCTGACGGTATAGTACAGTTCAAGAACTACAGCACAGGCCAGTCTACACTATAAATCATGAACTGCACTATACATTTAAAGTATACAATAATACAACAGTTAATAAGGCTATGGGTGTGGAGTGTAAGAGGGTGAGGGATTCACAAAACCGAAGCTTTATTGTAACACAGACACATATAAGGGGAGGGTCAATAAATAGAAAGATATCCTTTACTATAGAATGTAGTCCAATCCGACCTCTGTGCTCTTCCACAACTGAAAAACAGATAGTGTTCCCAAGCCTTCCATCCTGGAATATCTTTGGTCTTTCGCCAATGAAGAAAACAATCCCTCCCTCCAGCAGACCCTTCAACCACGATACAAGATCACAGCCAAAAGGCCGAGAAGCAACTACACTTGAGCTTAACAAAAATGGCTAAAACTTAGTGGAGGAAAGTGCAGTGCACCAAAACATAAGCTGACACAATCATGGAGAATGCGCCAGCATATATGCTCTTCTATCTATATTTTGCAAACCTGCTCTTGCCCCCTCCAGCTGCTCTATGTAGATTTAACGTCTGGCAAGGTGCATAACCCACTGACAAGCAGGAACACTCCTGCATGAGTTTTCTCTCTCACTAGCTGGATGATACACAATCATTTGCATGCGCTCCACTTCCGACACACCACCCACCCAACCACCCAGTCACCAGAGCCACCCACAAGCCAACTGGCTCCGTGATTTAATTTGCACAGTGTAGTCATCCAGGCAGCATGTCCTTCTCAATGGAAGGATCTCTGGTTCCATGGAATCTTCCGCATTGGAATGCTGCGGAACAAAAAGGATTTAAATATTCAGCTTGCTAGCATTCAATGTACCTGCGGCTTGGCTCTAGCACATGGGTCTTCATCCTGTGGCCCTCCAGCTGCTGTGAAACTACACATCCCAGCATGCCCTGCCACAGTTTTGCTATTAAGGTATGCTAAAACTGAGGCAGGGCATGCTGGGATGTGTAGTTCCACAGCAGCTGGAGGGTCGCAGGTTGAAGACCCATGTTTTAGCATGCCTGTTCTATGATGCATGTTCCATGATGTCACAATCAGCTTGGAATGGGGTGTCTAGCAGGCATTTGCTGACAGCCACTTGAGGGAGACACACATCAGGAGATGCAGCATATCGGAGGTCTTCGATGCCTTTCCAGCAAATGCACACCACCTGCTGCTGGTCTGGACACAAAACAATGCCCACAATCGAAGTCCCAAAATGCCCAACTACAGGATTCATGTAAGTAGTGAATTTAGGAATGAATTTAGAAGTAGGAAATTAAGTTAGTTCACAAGTACATTCAAATTCAGATCTAAAGACTAAACACAAAACACAAAATAAGACTCCACAGAGCAATTATCAGGTGTCTTTATCAATTGTTGCATTTAAAAAATCAAGCAATTAGGGAACACAATGTTGCGACAATGTAACCCTATTTGCAAAATAGTACTAAATAAGTTTGTCGATGTAAGACATTTGCAAAGGCGCAAACAAAACACGCTGGAAAATGCAACTGAATCTGTTTTTGGAGGTTAGAAAAGATGCAGGATCAAGTAGCTCCATGGGTAGGGTGTTTGATTAGAATTCAACAGGTTATAGGTTTGAATCCTGGGTATGATAGTTTGAGGTGTTATTTAATAAAGCATGTTTATATATTAGTCACACATGGCTTACTTGTACAAATGGCATGTCACCAGTTAGTGCTGACTGCTGATATGCCATTTGCACTAAAACAAATTAAAATGGTAAAAGTTATTGTACTTTAAGTAAAAATAAAAGCTAAAATATCAATCCCAGTTTTGGATTACTTTAATGAACAAAAAAAAAATGCATATAGCAAAGGATAGTTTCAATCTGCCTACCTCTGGGTTATGGACCCAGCATGCTTCCATTACAGTACTCTGCTGCACATGTAAGTGCAAGAGATCCTGAAGCACTCACTCATCATGGGAAAGTACCAATGTGTTTCTTCATTGGTTGATGGAAGAAACATCTTACAAAAACTCTCCACATTATTGACTTTTTAAAATGTTTCTAGGAATCGTTCTAGATGAATGCTTATTAGCCTTTGTCAGTATGGACTTTTACAAAGTGTTGCTGTGGCGCAATCAGTTACTGTGTAAGGCTATTAACCAAAAGGTTGGTGGTTCAATCCCACCCAGGGACGTAATTGACCTTGTTATCAGATTTTGGTGATCTTTATGTAGACAAGTGAAAATTTCAAACCCCCTCTTATGGTGTAGGGTACCTGGCCTTCTCTGATGTAATCAGAGTTAGATTTGATTCAGTGATTTTATAAAAACAGCTAGGAAGCACAATTTAGCAGTGGGTTGCAGAGAAAAAGAAATATGCTGGCAAAAAAATCCAATTGAGTGATTAAACAGCTTTTCATTTTCTGGCTTTATTTTTATGCTAACAAATTTGTTCTCTGAAAAGTGTCCACAAAGCCAAGTTTCTGATTAACACATTTGTAGGGATGGTTTTTAACCTATTACTAAATTAAACTTGCTTCATTGGAAAGGCAGCAAGATGCATCCTCATTTCAATATCTACTGAAATAATACAGGTTGACACCAGGAAACATTAACGCCACTGCATCCTTTGTGCTTTCTCATGTGGAAGTCTGTTTAATGTGAAAACAAGGTGATATCTAATTAGCACACAGGTAAGGAATTAAGAAAATCTTTATTTAAGGGTGAAGATGTTTCTCACAAAATCGTTGCCCCAATGCATCATTGAAATTCAAGCTGGAAAGATGATTTTAATATATCACTTGTACATTTTGTATTGCTCTTCTGGTGACAATGTAGTTTGTTTTTGTCAATTACCATTTTAATAATCGGGTAAAGAAAATTAAGTGGATTTTTGAAAGAAAACAATACTGTCAATATACTATTAAAACAAATGAAAATGGTAAAAGTTATTGTACTTTAAGTAAAAATAAAAGAGCAAAAATATCAATCCCAGTTTTGGATTACTTTAATTAACAAAAAAAAAAACGCATATAGCAGAGGATAGTTTCAATCTGCCTACCTCTGGGCTATGGACCCAGCATGCTTCCATTACAGTACTCTGCTGCACATGTAATTGCAAGAGATCCTGAAGCACTCACTCATCATGGGAAAGTACCAATGTGTTTCTTCATTGGTTGATGGAAGAAACATCTTACAAAAACTCTCCAGATTATTGACTATTTAAAGTTTTTCTAGGAAACGTTCTAGATGAATGCTTATTAGCCTTTGTCAGTATGTACTTTTGCAAAGTGTCGCTGTGGCGCAATCAGTTAGTGTGTACAGCTATTAACCAAAAGGTTGGTGGTTCAATCCCACCCAGGGATGTAATTGACCTTGTTATCAGATTTTGGTGATCTTTAAGTAGACAAGTCAAAATTTCAAAAACCCCTGTTATGGTGTAGGGTACCTGGCCTTCTCTGATGTAATCAGAGTTAGATTTGATTCAGTGATTTTATAAAAACAGCTAGGAAGCACAATTTAGCAGTGGTTTGCAGAGAAAAAGAAATATGCTGGCAAAAAAATCAAATTGAGTGATTAAACAGCTCTTCATTTTCTGGCTTTATTTTTATGCTAACAAATTTGTTCTCTGAAAAGTGTCCACAAAGCCAAGTATCTGATTAACATCTTTGTAGGGATGGTTTTTCACCTATTACTAAATTAAACTTGCTTCATTGGAAAGGCAGCAAGATGCATCCTCATTTCAATATCTACTGAAATAATACAGGTTGACACCAGGAAACATTAACGCCACTGCATCCTTGCTGCTTTCTCATGTGGAAGTCTGTTTAATGTGAAAACAAGGTGATATCTAATTAGCACACAGGTAAGGAATTAAGAAAATCTTTATTTAAGGGTGAAGATGTTTCTCACAAAATCGTTGCCCCAATGCATCATTGAAATTCAAGCTGGAAAGATGATTTTAATATATCACTTGTACATTTTGTATTGCTCTTCTGGTGACAATGTAGTTTGTTTTTGTCAATTACCATTTTAATAATAGGGTAAAGAAAATTAAGTGGATTTTTGAAAGAAAACAATACTGTCAATATACTATTAAAACAAATTAAAATGGTAAAAGTTATTGTACTTTAAGTAAAAATAAAAGAGCAAAAATATCAATCCCAGTTTTGGATTACTTTAATTAACAAAAAAAAAAAAATGCATATAGCAGAGGATAGTTTCAATCTGCCTACCTCTGGGTTAAGGGGCCCAGCATGCTTCCATTGCAGTACTCTGCTGCACATGTAAGTGCAAGAGATCCTGAAGCACTCACTCATCATGGGAAAGTACCAATGCGTTTCTTCATTGGTTGATGGAAGAAACATCTTACAAAAACTCTCCAGATTATTGACTTTTTAAAGTTTTCTAGGAAACGTTCTAGATGAATGCTTATTAACCTTTGTCAGTATGTACTTTTGCAAAGTGTCTCGGTGGTGCAATCGGTTAGTGTGTTTGGTTATTAACCAAAGGGTTGGTGGTTCAATCCCACCCAGGGATGTTATTGACCTTGTCATCAGATTTTGGTGATCTTTAAGTAGACAAGTCAAAATTTCAAACCCCCTCTTATGGTGTAGGGTACCTGGCCTTCTCTGATGTAATCAGAGTTAGATTTGATTAAGTGATTTTATAAAAGAACAGCTAGGAAGCACAACTTAGCAGTGGGTTGCAGAGAAAAAGAAATACGCTTGCAGAAAAATTCAATTGAGTGATTAAACAGCTCTTCATTTTCTGGCTTTATTTTTATGCTAACTAATTTGTTCTCTGAAAAGTGTCCACAAAGCCAAGTATCTGATTAACACCTTTGTAGGGATGGTTTTTCACCTATTACTAAATTAAACTTGCTTCATTGGAAAGGCAGCAAGTGATGTCATCCAAGCAGTGGGTCAAAGTTGGCTTCAACCCTCGTCTGCTTATGAAAAGAGAAAAGGGATATGCAGGGCATGGCGGCCTTTTGCGACGCTTGGATGACCCCTAGTTCGCATTAAACACCCCCACCCTCCTTCGGTGTGGGGCTCATGTTGGCCATGCCCCAGCCCCTGAAGCATTCAAGCTGATTTCTTGCAGCAGCTGGGTACTGTAACAGCTCCAGAGCTGCTCTGTAAGGCAAGTAAAAGGGTGTGGGCCCTGCAGCACTACCTGTAGTTTGCATTGTGCATTGGAAGGCACAAAGTAAGCAGACGGGAGGAGAAGTCAGGATAGTGCACAAGGTTATAGAAGGGAGGGGCTCAAGAAAAGAGAAGTGGAAACAGACAGCATACTAGGCTGGAGAGAGACCTGAGACAAAGAGATCTGAATTATACAAGAGCCGTCCAGGGGAAACACAAATTATGCAGTCAAGTTTCCCACATTTGGGGAAATCGCAGGGGCAGCACACCCAGAGTGCAATGGGTGAGCCTTGCCCTGGGAGAAGCACCTTCATGATCATAGTATCTCACCTGGCAGGTTAGTAGGAGTTGGGCTAGAGCTGGGGAGGGTCGCTGCTCGGGCACTACCTTTCAAGTGAAGGAGATCCAACTGAGGCAGCACAAGGGAACTCTCAAAAGAAGAACAAGGCTAGAGGAAGATCTGAGACAAAGAAATCTGACTTTACCAGAGCTGACCAGAGGAAAGCACAAACACAGTCCACCACTACCACAAATAATGCAGTCGAGTTTCCCACATTTGGGGAAATCACAGGGGTCAGCATACCCAGAATGCAATGAATGAACCTCACCCTGGGAAAACAATCTTCATGACAATAGTATCTCCTATGCAAAATAAGTATGATTTGGGATAGAGCTGGGGAGGGCCGCTGCTCAGGCACATCTCTGTCAAGTAAAGGAGATTCAACTGAGGCAGCACAAGGGAACTCTCATCTGGGGACAACAACTGCAGGGAGAACACATATTTTCAGATGAACATGGGGTGGCAGAAGGCTGCCTAATACTGAAGCACCCCCAAACAACAAACCAAATGCAACAACTAGTGCAAGCATTCCTGGGGGATGGCCTGCAGCAGATGGATTTGAATATGGTGATGTCATCCAAGCAGTGGGTCAAAGGTGGCTTCAACCCTTGTCTGCATATGAAAAGAGAAAAGGAGCGTGCAGGGCATGGAGGCCTTTTGTGGTGCTTGGATGACCCCTAGTTGGCATTAAGCACCCCCACCCTCCTTCGGTGTGGGGCTCATGTTGGCCATTCCCCAGCCCCTGAAGCATTCAAGCTGATTTCTTGCAGCAGCTGGGCACTGTAACAGCTCCAGAGCTGCTCTGTAAAGCAAGTAAAAGGGTGTGGGCCCTGCAGCACTACCCGTAGTTTGCATTGTGCATTGGGAGGCACAAAGTAAGCAGACGGGAGGAGAAGTCAGGATAGTGCACAAGGGTATAGAAGGGAGGGGCTCAAGAAAAAAGAAGTGGAACCAGACAGCAAACTAGGCTGGAGAGAGACCTGAGACAAAGAGATCTGAATTACATGAGAGCCGACCAGGGAAAACTCAAATTATGCAGTCAAGTTTCCCACATTTGGGGAAATCGCAGGGGCAGCACACCCAGAGTGCAATGGGTGAGCCTTGCCCTGGGAGAAGCAACTTCATGATCATAGTATCTCACCTGGCAGGTAAGTAGGAGTTGGGCTAGAGCTGGGGAGGGTCGCTGCTCGGGCACCCCCCTGTCAAGTGAAGGAGATCCAACTGAGGCAGCACAAGGGAACTCTCGAAAGAAGAACAAGGCTAGAGGAAGATCTGAGACAAAGAAATCTGAATTTTACCAGAGCTGACCAGAGGAAAGCACAAATACAGTCCCCCACTACCACAAATAATGCAGTCGAGTTTCCCACATTTGGGGAAATCACAGGGGTCAGCATACCCAGAATGCAATGAATGAACCTAACCCTGGGAGAACAATCTTCATGACCATGGTATCTCCTATGCAAAATAAGTATGATTTGGGATAGGGCTGGGGAGGGCCGTTGCTCAGGCACATCTCTGTCAAGTAAGTTGCATTTGATTTGTTGTTTGGGGGTGCTTCAGTATTAGGCAGCCTTCTGCCCTACCATGTTCATCTGAAAATATGTGTTCTCCCTGCAGTTGTTGTCCCCAGATGAGAGTTCCCTTGTGCTGCCTCAGTTGAATCTCCTTTTGGAGAAGACCTCAATAAGATTGTAGCTGATCTGGCTACTGCTAAAACAGCTTGCCTACCTAGTATGACTCCTACCACGCAGAAGGCTAAAAGTACTTTTCTTGGCCCTTTCATCCTCCAGGTAAAGCGTACCCAAGGTCAGGCATACCCAAAGCAAGCTCATGTTTCCAGACCTGCCAAGCCCAGACTGAAGCAATCCTGGGCTGCCCATCAGCCTGCTTCCAAAACGGACAAGCCTGCCGCATGACGGTGCAGGCCTCCCTCTGGGGGATCCCAGGGTGGGGGGCCCGACTTCTAGGTTTGGCAAAGAAAGGTATAATTCTAAGCTAGAGAATTCTGTTTGGAGCTCACCTTGTACTTTGTGAAGAAATAATCAGCATTGTGGCTGAGCAGATACATGTAGTGTGTGGCTGCAAACTGCATGGATCTGCTGCGTTGTAATGCTGATTCTTTTTTTTTGCAAAGTACCAATAGCTTCATATAATGTTCACAATTTTTATGCAGGATCAAATAGCTCAATAGGTAGGGTGTTTGATTAGAATTCAACAGGTTATAGGTTTGAATCCTGGGTATGGTAGTTTGAGATGTGTTATTTAATAAAGTATGTTGTTCTGACTGCCGGCATCCTATCACCTGGGATATCATACTAAATAAATGGAGTTGATCAAATTTTTTTTTTTTTTTTAACTAGGGACAATTTCCAGATACTTCCCTTTATAACTGAGATTGCCCCCTGGAACTTCACATCAGCTGACAACTATGCATGAGTGGGCAGTGCTTGCCCTGGATCTGTCCACCCATTTATGTGCCGCCATAAAATAAAGCATGACTAACAGTTATCCTGGGCGTACACTACACAATTATCTGTCAGGCTATCTATCCAGTCTGGATGGTTGGAATGAAAATCTGGTAATGTATAGGAGCAAATGTCAATTAACCATTTGCTCCCAAACACTAGAAAAGTGGTCAAAAATGGTCATTACACAAATTGGTTAAACCCAAAATTTAACCAATTTGTTTAGGGGACCATTTTTGTCCATTTTTTAGTGTTTGAGAGTAAATCGTTGATGGTCATTTGCTCACATAGATAACCGGATTTCTATTCCAACCAGCCAGTGTTGGAGAGATGGTCTGCCAGATTACATAATGCATACCAGAGCCATAACTAGACTTTTTGGTGCCCTGTGACAGAGAATTATATGCCCTCCCCCCCATTTTAGCAATATGGACAAAAGGCGCATGCCTTGTGGGGAAGGGGCATAACAAGATTGGTCTCAGAGAAAGCACATGAGATATGAAGATATATCTAGTATACTTGACACTCAATGGTTTGTGGTATTGCAGGGGTGCCCTCCTTAAATGCATATACAGTCACACATGGCATGTTTGTGTAAATGGCATATCAGCAGTCAGCACTAACTGGTGACATGCCATTTGTACAAGTAAGCCATGTGTGACTAATATATAAACATACTTTATTAAATAACACCTCAAACTATCATACCCAGGATTCAAACCTAAAACCTGTTAAATTCTAATCAAACACCCTACCCATTGAGCTACTTGATCCTGCATCTATTCTAACCTCCAAAAACAGATTCAGTTGCATTTTCCAGCGTGTTTTGTTTGCGCCTTTGCAAATGTCTTACATCGACAAACTTATTTAGTACTATTTTGCAAATAGGGTTACATTGTCGCAACATTGTGTTCCCTAATTGCTTGATTTTTTAAATGCAAAAATTGATAAAGACACCTGATAATTGCTCTGTGGAGTCTTCTTTTGTGTCTACTTCTTATCTACATTTAATTCCCTACCTATAATCAAGGCATTTTTAAATGCTGGGTGCTGCCAGGACGTGAGGCCTACCTAGTCTTTAGATCTGAATTTGAATGTACTTGTGAACTAACTTAATTTCCTACTTCTAAATTCATTCCTAAATTCACTACTTACATTAATCCTGTAGTTGGGCATTTTGAGCCTTCAATTGTGGGCATTGTTTTGTGTCCAGACCAGCAGCTGGTGGTGTGCATTTGCTGGAAAGGCATCGAAGACCTCCGATATGCTGCATCTCCTGATGTGTGTCTGCCTCAAGTGGCTGTCAGCAAATGCATGCTAGACACCCCATTCCAAGCTGATTGTGACATCACGGAACATGCATCATAGAACAGGCATGCTAGAACATGGGTCTTCAACCTGCGACCCTCCAGCTGCTGTGGAACTACATATCCCAGCATGCCCTGCCTCAGTTTTAGCATACCTTAAAAGCAAAACTGTGGCAGGGCATGCTGGGATGTGTAGTTTCACAGCAGCTGGAGGGCCACAGGATGAAGACCCATGTGCTAGAACCAAACCGCAGGTACATTGAATGCTAGCAAGCTGAATGTTTAAATCCTTTTTGTTCCGCAGCATTCCAATGCGGAAGATTCCATGGAACCAGAGATTATTCCATTGAGAAGGACATGCTGCCTGGATGACTGCACTGTGCAAATTAAATCACGGAGCCAGTTGGCTTGTGGGTGGCTCTGGTGACTGGGTGGTTGGGTGGGCGGTGTGTCGGAGGTGGAGCACATGCAAATGAATGTGTATCATCCAGCTAGTGAGAGAGAAAACTCATGTAGGAGTGTGCCTGCTTGTCAGTGAGTTATGCACCTTGCCAGACGTCAAATCTACATGGAGCAACTGGAGGGGACAAGAGCAGGTTTGGAAAATATAGACAGAAGAGCATATATGCTGGCGCATTCTCCATGATTGTGTCAGCTTATGTTTTGGTGCACTGCACTTTCCTCCACTAAGTTTTAGCCATTTTGTTTAAACGCAAGTGTAGTTGCTTCTCGCTCTTTTGGCTGTGATATTGTATTGTGGTTGAAGAGTCTGCTGGAGGGATTGTTTTCTTCATTGGCGAGAGACTGAAGATATTCCAGGATGGAAGGCTTGGGAACACTATCCGTTTTTCAGTTGTGGAAGAGTTGAAAGACCGGATTGGACTACATTCTATAGTAAAGGGTATCTTTGTATTTATTAATCCTCCCTTTATATGTGTCTGTCTTTCAATAAAGCTTTGGGCTTGTGATTCCGTCACCCTCTTACACTCCACACCCATAGCCTTATTAACTATTGTATTGTTTAAATGTATAGTGCAGTTCATGATTTATAGTGTAGGCTGACCTGTGCTGTAGTTCTTGAACTGTACTATACCGACAGCATTTGTATTGTGTTTTGGCTGTGCTGCAACACAGTACTTATGTGTGTAATGTTTATGTATGTTTTTTTGCTTCTTTATGTCAATAAAGACTGCTTTTTCAATCCAATATCTGAAAACAATCAATGTTTATCTTTGATGGCAATAGAAGTGGTATGATATTTGCTGCTTTTGAAAGGCAATATCTGATATGTCCCCTATCTGGGAACCATATATTAAATGGCTTTTCAGAAAAGGGAGATGGGAGAAGAGCTTTCAGTACTTGTAGGACCGATGCACATTTCCTATTCTAGCCTCCAAAAACAGATTCAGTTGCATTTTCCAGCGTGTTTTGGATGCGCCTTTGCAAATGTCTTACATCGACAAACTTATTTAGTACTATTTTGCAAATAGGGTTACATTGTTGCAACCTAATTGCTTGATTTTTTAAATGCAACAATTGATAAAAACACCTGATAACTGCTCTGCGGAGTCTTATTTTGTGTCTACTTCTTATCTACATTTAATTCCGTACCTCTAATCAAGGCATTTTTAAATGCTGGCGGCTGCCAGGACGTGAGGCCTACCTAGACTTTAGATCTGAATTTGAATGTACTTGTGAACTAACTTAATTTCCTACTTCTAAATTCATTCCTAAATTTACTACTTACATGAATCCTGTAGTTGGGCATTTTGGGACTTCGATTGTGGGCATTGTTTTGTGTCCAGACCAGCAGCAGGTGGTGTGCATTTGCTGGAAAGGCATCGAAGACCTCCGATATGCTGCATCTCCTGATGTGTGTCTCCCTCAAGTGGCTGTCAGCAAATGCTTGCTAGACACCCCATTCCAAGCTGATTGTGACATCACGGAACATGCATCATAGAACAGGCATGCTAAAACATGGGTCTTCAACCTGCGACCCTCCAGCTGCTGTGGAACTACACATCCCAGCATGCCCTGCCTCAGTTTTAGCATACCTTATAGCAAAACTGTGGCAGGGCATGCTGGGATGTGTAGTTTCACAGCAGCTGGAGGGCCACAGGATGAAGACCCATGTGCTAGAGCCAAGCCGCAGGTACATTGAATGCTAGCAAGCTGAATATTTAAATCCTTTTTGTTCCGCAGCATTCCAATGCGGAAGATTCCATGGAACCAGAGATCCTTCCATTGAGAAGGACATGCTGCCTGGATGACTACACTGTGCAAATTAAATCACGGAGCCAGTTGGTTTGTGGGTGGCTCTGGTGACTGGGTGGTTGGGTGGGTGGTGTGTCGGAGGTGGAGCACATGCAAATGATTGTGTATCATCCAGCTAGTGAGAGTGAAAACTCATGCAGGAGTGTGCCTGCTTGTCAGTGGGTTATGCACCTTGCCAGACGTTAAATCTACATAGAGCAGCTGGAGGGGACAAGAGCAGGTTTGCAAAATATAGATAGAAGAGCATATATGCTGGCGCATTCTCCATGATTGTGTCAGCTTATGTTTTGGTGCACTGCACTTTCCTCCACTAAGTTTTAGCCATTTTTGTTAAGCTCAAGTGTAGTTGCTTCTCGGCCTTTTGGCTGTGATCTTGTATTGTGGTTGAAGGGTCTGCTGGAGGGAGGGATTGCTTTCTTCATTGGCGAAAGACCAAAGATATTCCAGGATGGAAGGCTTGGGAACACTATCCGTTTTTCAATTGTGGAAGAGTTGAAAGACCGGATTGGACTACATTCTATAGTAAAGGATGTCTTTCTATTTATTAATCCTCCCCTTATATGTGTCAGTCTTTCAATAAAGCTTCGGGCTTGTGATTCCCTCACCCTCTTACACTCCACACCCATAGCCTTATTAACTGTTGTATTATTGTACAGTTTAAATGTATAGTGCAGTTCATGATTTATAGTGTAGGCTGGCCTGTGCTGTAGTTCTTGAACTGTACTATACCGTCAGCATTTCTATTGTGTTTTGGCATTGCCGCAACGCGGTACTTATGTGTGTAATGTTTATGTATGTTTTTTTGCTTCTTTATGTGCATCGGTCCTACAAGTACTGAAAGCTCTTCTCCCATCTCCCTTTTCTGAAAAGCCATTTAATATATGGTTCCCAGATAGGGGACATATCAGATATTGCCTTTCAAAAGCATCAAATATCATACCACTTTTATTGCCATCAAAGATAAACATTGATTGTTTTCAGATATTGGCTTGAAAAAGCAGTTTTTATTGACATTAAAAAAACATACATAAACATTACACACATAAGTACAGTGTTGCAGCACAGCCAAAACACAATACAAATGCTGACGGTATAGTACAGTTCCAGAACTACAGCACAGGCCAGCCTACACTATAAATCATGAACTGCACTATACATTTAAACTATACAATAATACAACAGTTAATAAGGCTATGGGTGTGGAGTGTAAGAGGGTGAGGGATTCACAAAACCGAAGCTTTATTGTAACACAGACACATATAAGGGGAGGGTCAATAAATAGAAAGATATCCTTTACTATAGAATGTAGTCCAATCCGACCTCTGTGCTCTTCCACAACTGAAAAACAGATAGTGTTCCCAAGCCTTCCATCCTGGAATATCTTTGGTCTTTCGCCAATGAAGAAAACAATCCCTCCCTCCAGCAGACCCTTCAACCACGATACAAGATCACAGCCAAAAGGCCGAGAAGCAACTACACTTGAGCTTAACAAAAATGGCTAAAACTTAGTGGAGGAAAGTGCAGTGCACCAAAACATAAGCTGACACAATCATGGAGAATGCGCCAGCATATATGCTCTTCTATCTATATTTTGCAAACCTGCTCTTGTCCCCTCCAGCTGCTCTATGTAGATTTAACGTCTGGCAAGGTGCATAACCCACTGACAAGCAGGCACACTCCTGCATGAGTTTTCTCTCTCACTAGCTGGATGATACACAATCATTTGCATGCGCTCCACTTCCGACACACCACCCACCCAACCACCCAGTCACCAGAGCCACCCACAAGCCAACTGGCTCCGTGATTTAATTTGCACAGTGTAGTCATCCAGGCAGCATGTCCTTCTCAATGGAAGGATCTCTGGTTCCATGGAATCTTCCGCATTGGAATGCTGCGGAACAAAAAGGATTTAAATATTCAGCTTGCTAGCATTCAATGTACCTGCGGCTTGGCTCTAGCACATGGGTCTTCATCCTGTGGCCCTCCAGCTGCTGTGAAACTACACATCCCAGCATGCCCTGCCACAGTTTTGCTATTAAGGTATGCTAAAACTGAGGCAGGGCATGCTGGGATGTGTAGTTCCACAGCAGCTGGAGGGTCGCAGGTTGAAGACCCATGTTTTAGCATGCCTGTTCTATGATGCATGTTCCATGATGTCACAATCAGCTTGGAATGGGGTGTCTAGCAGGCATTTGCTGACAGCCACTTGAGGGAGACACACATCAGGAGATGCAGCATATCGGAGGTCTTCGATGCCTTTCCAGCAAATGCACACCACCTGCTGCTGGTCTGGACACAAAACAATGCCCACAATCGAAGTCCCAAAATGCCCAACTACAGGATTCATGTAAGTAGTGAATTTAGGAATGAATTTAGAAGTAGGAAATTAAGTTAGTTCACAAGTACATTCAAATTCAGATCTAAAGACTAAACACAAAACACAAAATAAGACTCCACAGAGCAATTATCAGGTGTCTTTATCAATTGTTGCATTTAAAAAATCAAGCAATTAGGGAACACAATGTTGCGACAATGTAACCCTATTTGCAAAATAGTACTAAATAAGTTTGTCGATGTAAGACATTTGCAAAGGCGCAAACAAAACACGCTGGAAAATGCAACTGAATCTGTTTTTGGAGGTTAGAAAAGATGCAGGATCAAGTAGCTCCATGGTTAGGGTGTTTGATTAGAATTCAACAGGTTATAGGTTTGAATCCAGGGTATGATAGTTTGAGGTGTTATTTAATAAAGTATGTTTATATATTAGTCACACATGGCTTACTTGTACAAATGGCATGTCACCAGTTAGTGCTGACTGCTGATATGCCTTTTGCACTAAAACAAATTAAAATGGTAAAAGTTATTGTACTTTAAGTAAAAATAAAAGCTAAAATATCAATCCCAGTTTTGGATTACTTTAATGAACAAAAAAAAAATGCATATAGCAAAGGATAGTTTCAATCTGCCTACCTCTGGGTTATGGGCCCAGCATGCTTCCATTGCAGTACTCTGCTGCACATGTAAGTGCAAGAGATCCTGAAGCACTCACTCATCATGCGAAAGTACCAATGTGTTTCTTCATTGGTTGCTGGAAGAAACATCTTACAAAAACTCTCCAGATTATTGACTTTTTAAAGTTTTTCTAGGAAACGTTCTAGATGAATGCTTATTAATCTTTGTCAGTATGTACTTTTTGCAAAGTGTCTCTGTGGCGCAATCGGTTAGTGTGTTCAGCTATTAATCAAAAGGTTGGTGGTTCAATCCCACCCAGGGACGTAATTGACCTTGTAATCAGATTTTGGTGATATTTAAGTAGACAAGTCAAAATTGCAAACCCCCTCTTATGGTGTAGGGTACCTGGCCTTCTCTGATGTAATCAGAGTTAGATTTGATTAAGTGATTTTATAAAAAAAACAGCTAGGAAGCACAATTTAGCAGTGGGTTGCAGAGAAAAAGAAAAATGCTGGCAGAAAAATCCAATTGAGTGATTAAACAGCTCTTCATTTTCTGGGTTTATTTTTATGATAACAAATTTGTTCTCTGAAAAGTGTCCACAAAGCCAAGTATCTGATTAACATCTTTGTAGGGATGTTTTTTCACCTATTACTAAATTAAACTTGCTTCATTGGAAAGGCAGCAAGATGCATCCTCATTTCAATATCTACGGAAATAATACAGGTTGACACCAGGAAACATTAACGCCACTGCATCTTTGCTGTTTTCTCATGTGGAAGTCTGTTTAATGTGAAAACAAGGTGATATCTAATTAGCACACAGGTAAGGAATTAAGAAAATCTTTATTTAAGGGTGAAGATGTTTCTCACAAAATCGTTGCCCCAATGCATCATTGAAATTCAAGCTGGAAAGATGATTTTAATATATCACTTGTACATTTTGTATTGCTCTTCTGGTGACAATGTAGTTTGTTTTTGTCAATTACCATTTTAATAATCGGGTAAAGAAAATTAATTGGATTTTTGAAAGAAAACAATACTGTCAATATACTATTAAAACAAATTAAAATGGTAAAAGTTATTGTACTTTAAGTAAAAATAAAAGAGCAAAAATATCAATCCCAGTTTTGGATTAATTTAATTAACAAAAAAAAATGCATATAGCAGAGGATAGTTTCAATCTGCCTACCTCTGGGTTATGGACCCAGCATGCTTCCATTACAGTACTCTGCTGCACATGTAAGTGCAAGAGATCCTGAAGCACTCACTCATCATGGGAAAGTACCAATGTGTTTCTTCATTGGTTGATGGAAGAAACATCTTACAAAAACTCTCCACATTATTGACTTTTTAAAATGTTTCTAGGAATCGTTCTAGATGAATGCTTATTAGCCTTTGTCAGTATGTACTTTTGCAAAGTGTCGCTGTGGCGCAATCAGTTAGTGTGTAAGGCTATTAACCAAAAGGTTGGTGGTTCAATCCCACCCAGGGACTTAATTGACCTTGTTATCAGATTTTGGTGATCTTTAAGTAGACAAGTCAAAATTTCAAACCCCCTGTTATGGTGTAGGGTACCTGGCCTTCTCTGATGTAATCAGAGTTAGATTTGATTCATTGATTTTATAAAAACAGCTAGGAAGCACAATTTAGCAGTGGGTTGCAGAGAAAAAGAAATATGCTGGCAGAAAAATCCAATTGAGTGATTAAACAGCTCTTCATTTTCTGGCTTTATTTTTATGCTAACTAATTTGTTCTCTGAAAAGTGTCCACAAAGCCAAGTATCTGATTAACATATTTGTAGGGATGGTTTTTCACCTATTACTAAATTAAACTTGCTTCATTGGAAAGGCAGCAAGATGCATCCTCATTTCAATATCTACTGAAATAATACAGGTTGACACCAGGAAACATTAACGCCACTGCATCCTTGCTGCTTTCTCATGTGGAAGTCTGTTTAATGTGAAAACAAGGTGATATCTAATTAGCACACAGGTAAGGAATTAAGAAAATCTTTATTTAAGGGTGAAGATGTTTCTCACAAAATCGTTGCCCCAATGCATCATTGAAATTCAAGCTGGAAAGATGATTTTAATATATCACTTGTACATTTTGTATTGCTCTTCTGGTGACAATGTAGTTTGTTTTTGTCAATTACCATTTTAATAATAGGGTAAAGAAAATTAAGTGGATTTTTGAAAGAAAACAATACTGTCAATATACTATTAAAACAAATTAAAATGGTAAAAGTTATTGTACTTTAAGTAAAAATAAAAGCTAAAATATCAATCCCAGTTTTGGATTACTTTAATGAACAAAAAAAAAATGCATATAGCAAAGGATAGTTTCAATCTGCCTACCTCTGGGTTATGGGCCCAGCATGCTTCCATTGCAGTACTCTGCTGCACATGTAAGTGCAAGAGATCCTGAAGCACTCACTCATCATGCGAAAGTACCAATGTGTTTCTTCATTGGTTGCTGGAAGAAACATCTTACAAAAACTCTCCAGATTATTGACTTTTTAAAGTTTTTCTAGGAAACGTTCTAGATGAATGCTTATTAGTCTTTGTCAGTATGGACTTTTTGCAAAGTGTCTCTGTGGCGCAATCGGTTAGTGTGTTCAGCTATTAGTCAAAAGGTTGGTGGTTCAATCCCACCCAGGGACGTAATTGACCTTGTGATCAGATTTTGGTGATATTTAAGTAGACAAGTCAAAATTGCAAACCCCCTCTTATGGTGTAGGGTACCTGGCCTTCTCTGATGTAATCAGAGTTAGATTTGATTAAGTGATTATATAAAAAATCAGCTAGGAAGCACAATTTAGCAGTGGGTTGCAGAGAAAAAGAAAAATGCTGGCAGAAAAATCCAATTGAGTGATTAAACAGCTCTTCATTTTCTGGCTTTATTTTTATGATAACAAATTTGTTCTCTGAAAAGTGTCCACAAAGCCAAGTATCTGATTAACATCTTTGTAGGGATGGTTTTTCACCTATTACTAAATTAAACTTGCTTCATTGGAAAGGCAGCAAGATGCATCCTCATTTCAATATCTATGGAAATAATACAGGTTGACACCAGGAAACATTAACGCCACTGCATCTTTGCTGTTTTCTCATGTGGAAGTCTGTTTAATGTGAAAACAAGGTGATATCTAATTAGCACACAGGTAAGGAATTAAGAAAATCTTTATTTAAGGGTGAAGATGTTTCTCACAAAATCGTTGCCCCAATGCATCATTGAAATTCAAGCTGGAAAGATGATTTTAATATATCACTTGTACATTTTGTATTGCTCTTCTGGTGACAATGTAGTTTGTTTTTGTCAATTACCATTTTAATAATCGGGTAAAGAAAATTAATTGGATTTTTGAAAGAAAACAATACTGTCAATATACTATTAAAACAAATTAAAATGGTAAAAGTTATTGTACTTTAAGTAAAAATAAAAGAGCAAAAATATCAATCCCAGTTTTGGATTACTTTAATTAACAAAAAAAATGCATATAGCAGAGGATAGTTTCAATCTGCCTACCTCTGGGTTATGGACCCAGCATGCTTCCATTACAGTACTCTGCTGCACATGTAAGTGCAAGAGATCCTGAAGCACTCACTCATCATGGGAAAGTACCAATGTGTTTCTTCATTGGTTGATGGAAGAAACATCTTACAAAAACTCTCCACATTATTGACTTTTTAAAATGTTTCTAGGAATCGTTCTAGATGAATGCTTATTAGCCTTTGTCAGTATATAGTTTTGCAAAGTGTCGCTGTGGCGCAATCAGTTAGTGTGTAAGGCTATTAACCAAAAGGTTGGTGGTTCAATCCCACCCAGGGACTTAGTTGACCTTGTGATCAGATTTTGGTGATCTTTAAGTAGACAAGTCAAAATTTCAAACCCCCTGTTATGGTGTAGGGTACCTGGCCTTCTCTGATGTAATCAGAGTTAGATTTGATTCAGTGATTTTATAAAAACAGCTAGGAAGCACAATTTAGCAGTGGGTTGCAGAGAAAAAGAAATATGCTGGCAGAAAAATCCAATTGAGTGATTAAACAGCTCTTCATTTTCTGGCTTTATTTTTATGCTAACTAATTTGTTCTCTGAAAAGTGTCCACAAAGCCAAGTATCTGATTAACATATTTGTAGTGATGGTTTTTCACCTATTACTAAATTAAACTTGCTTCATTGGAAAGGCAGCAAGATGCATCCTCATTTCAATATCTACTGAAATAATACAGGTTGACACCAGGAAACATTAACGCCACTGCATCCTTGCTGCTTTCTCATGTGGAAGTCTGTTTAATGTGAAAACAAGGTGATATCTAATTAGCACACAGGTAAGGAATTAAGAAAATCTTTATTTAAGGGTGAAGATGTTTCTCACAAAATCGTTGCCCCAATGCATCATTGAAATTCAAGCTGGAAAGATGATTTTAATATATCACTTGTACATTTTGTATTGCTCTTCTGGTGACAATGTAGTTTGTTTTTGTCAATTACCATTTTAATAATCGGGTAAAGAAAATTAATTGGATTTTTGAAAGAAAACAATACTGTCAATATACTATTAAAACAAATTAAAATGGTAAAAGTTATTGTACTTTAAGTAAAAATAAAAGCTAAAATATCAATCCCAGTTTTGGATTACTTTAATGAACAAAAAAAAAATGCATATAGCAAAGGATAGTTTCAATCTGCCTACCTCTGGGTTATGGGCCCAGCATGCTTCCAGTGCAGTACTCTGCTGCACATGTAAGTGCAAGAGATCCTGAAGCACTCACTCATCATGCGAAAGTACCAATGTGTTTCTTCATTGGTTGCTGGAAGAAACATCTTACAAAAACTCTCCAGATTATTGACTTTTTAAAGTTTTTCTAGGAAACGTTCTAGATGAATGCTTATTAGTCTTTGTCAGTATGTACTTTTTGCAAAGTGTCTCTGTGGCGCAATCGGTTAGTGTGTTCAGCTATTAATCAAAAGGTTGGTGGTTCAATCCCACCCAGGGACGTAATTGACCTTGTGATCAGATTTTGGTGATATTTAAGTAGACAAGTCAAAATTTCGAAAACCCCTGTTATGGTGTAGGGTACCTGGCCTTCTCTGATGTAATCAGAGTTAGATTTGATTCAGTGATTTTATAAAAACAGCTAGGAAGCACAATTTAGCAGTGGGTTGCAGAGAAAAAGAAATATGCTGGCAAAAAAATCCAATTGACTGATTAAACAGCTCTTCATTTTCTGGCTTTATTTTTATGCTAACAAATTTGTTCTCTGAAAAGTGTCCACAAAGCCAAGTATCTGATTAACATCTTTGTAGGGATGGTTTTTCACCTATTACTAAATTAAACTTGCTTCATTGGAAAGGCAGCAAGATGCATCCTCATTTCAATATCTACTGAAATAATACAGGTTGACACCAGGAAACATTAACGCCACTGCATCCTTGCTGCTTTCTCATGTGGAAGTCTGTTTAATGTGAAAACAAGGTGATATCTAATTAGCACACAGGTAAGGAATTAAGAAAATCTTTATTTAAGGGTGAAGATGTTTCTCACAAAATCGTTGCCCCAATGCATCATTGAAATTCAAGCTGGAAAGATGATTTTAATATATCACTTGTACATTTTGTATTGCTCTTCTGGTGACAATGTAGTTTGCTTTTGTCAATTACCATTTTAATAATCGGGTAAAGAAAATTAATTGGATTTTTGAAAGAAAACAATACTGTCAATATACTATTAAAACAAATTAAAATGGTAAAAGTTATTGTACTTTAAGTAAAAATAAAAGAGCAAAAATATCAATCCCAGTTTTGGATTACTTTAATTAACAAAAAAAAATGCATATAGCAGAGGATAGTTTCAATCTGCCTACCTCTGGGTTATGGACCCAGCATGCTTCCATTACAGTACTCTGCTGCACATGTAAGTGCAAGAGGTCCTGAAGCACTCACTCATCATGCGAAAGTACCAATGTGTTTCTTCATTGGTTGCTGGAAGAAACATCTTACAAAAACTCTCCAGATTATTGACTTTTTAAAGTTTTTCTAGGAAACGTTCTAGATGAATGCTTATTAGTCTTTGTCAGTATGTACTTTTTGCAAAGTGTCTCTGTGGCGCAATCGGTTAGTGTGTTCAGCTATTAATCAAAAGGTTGGTGGTTCAATCCCACCCAGGGACGTAATTGACGTTGTGATCAGATTTTGGTGATATTTAAGTAGACAAGTCAAAATTTCGAAAACCCCTGTTATGGTGTAGGGTACCTGGCCTTCTCTGATGTAATCAGAGTTATATTTGATTCAGTGATTTTATAAAAACAGCTAGGAAGCACAATTTAGCAGTGGGTTGCAGAGAAAAAGAAATATGCTGGCAAAAAAATCCAATTGACTGATTAAACAGCTCTTCATTTTCTGGCTTTATTTTTATGCTAACAAATTTGTTCTCTGAAAAGTGTCCACAAAGCCAAGTATCTGATTAACATCTTTGTAGGGATGGTTTTTCACCTATTACTAAATTAAACTTGCTTCATTGGAAAGGCAGCAAGATGCATCCTCATTTCAATATCTACTGAAATAATACAGGTTGACACCAGGAAACATTAACGCCACTGCATCCTTGCTGCTTTCTCATGTGGAAGTCTGTTTAATGTGAAAACAAGGTGATATCTAATTAGCACACAGGTAAGGAATTAAGAAAATCTTTATTTAAGGGTGAAGATGTTTCTCACAAAATCGTTGCCCCAATGCATCATTGAAATTCAAGCTGGAAAGATGATTTTAATATATCACTTGTACATTTTGTATTGCTCTTCTGGTGACAATGTAGTTTGCTTTTGTCAATTACCATTTTAATAATCGGGTAAAGAAAATTAATTGGATTTTTGAAAGAAAACAATACTGTCAATATACTATTAAAACAAATTAAAATGGTAAAAGTTATTGTACTTTAAGTAAAAATAAAAGAGCAAAAATATCAATCCCAGTTTTGGATTACTTTAATTAACAAAAAAAAAATGCATATAGCAGAGGATAGTTTCAATCTGCCTACCTCTGGGTTATGGACCCAGCATGCTTCCATTACAGTACTCTGCTGCACATGTAAGTGCAAGAGATCCTGAAGCACTCACTCATCATGGGAAAGTACCAATGTGTTTCTTCATTGGTTGCTGGAAGAAACATCTTACAAAAACTCTCCAGATTATTGACTTTTTAAAGTTTTTCTAGGAAACGTTCTAGATGAATGCTTATTAGTCTTTGTCAGTATGGACTTTTTGCAAAGTGTCTCTGTGGCGCAATCGGTTAGTGTGTTCAGCTATTAGTCAAAAGGTTGGTGGTTCAATCCCACCCAGGGACGTAATTGACCTTGTGATCAGATTTTGGTGATATTTAAGTAGACAAGTCAAAATTGCAAACCCCCTCTTATGGTGTAGGGTACCTGGCCTTCTCTGATGTAATCAGAGTTAGATTTGATTAAGTGATTTTATAAAAAATCAGCTAGGAAGCACAATTTAGCAGTGGGTTGCAGAGAAAAAGAAAAATGCTGGCAGAAAAATCCAATTGAGTGATTAAACAGCTCTTCATTTTCTGGCTTTATTTTTATGATAACAAATTTGTTCTCTGAAAAGTGTCCACAAAGCCAAGTATCTGATTAACATCTTTGTAGGGATGGTTTTTCACCTATTACTAAATTAAACTTGATTCATTGGAAAGGCAGCAAGATGCATCCTCATTTCAATATCTACGGAAATAATACAGGTTGACACCAGGAAACATTAACGCCACTGCATCTTTGCTGTTTTCTCATGTGGAAGTCTGTTTAATGTGAAAACAAGGTGATATCTAATTAGCACACAGGTAAGGAATTAAGAAAATCTTTATTTAAGGGTGAAGATGTTTCTCACAAAATCGTTGCCCCAATGCATCATTGAAATTCAAGCTGGAAAGATGATTTTAATATATCACTTGTACATTTTGTATTGCTCTTCTGGTGACAATGTAGTTTGTTTTTGTCAATTACCATTTTAATAATCGGGTAAAGAAAATTAATTGGATTTTTGAAAGAAAACAATACTGTCAATATACTATTAAAACAAATTAAAATGGTAAAAGTTATTGTACTTTAAGTAACAATAAAAGAGCAAAAATATCAATCCCAGTTTTGGATTACTTTAATTAACAAAAAAAATGCATATAGCAGAGGATAGTTTCAATCTGCCTACCTCTGGGTTATGGACCCAGCATGCTTCCATTACAGTACTCTGCTGCACATGTAAGTGCAAGAGATCCTGAAGCACTCACTCATCATGGGAAAGTACCAATGTGTTTCTTCATTGGTTGATGGAAGAAACATCTTACAAAAACTCTCCACATTATTGACTTTTTAAAATGTTTCTAGGAATCGTTCTAGATGAATGCTTATTAGCCTTTGTCAGTATATAGTTTTGCAAAGTGTCGCTGTGGCGCAATCAGTTAGTGTGTAAGGCTATTAACCAAAAGGTTGGTGGTTCAATCCCACCCAGGGACTTAATTGACCTTGTTATCAGATTTTGGTGATCTTTAAGTAGACAAGTCAAAATTTCAAACCCCCTGTTATGGTGTAGGGTACCTGGCCTTCTCTGATGTAATCAGAGTTAGATTTGATTCAGTGATTTTATAAAAACAGCTAGGAAGCACAATTTAGCAGTGGGTTGCAGAGAAAAAGAAATATGCTGGCAGAAAAATCCAATTGAGTGATTAAACAGCTCTTCATTTTCTGGCTTTATTTTTATGCTAACTAATTTGTTCTCTGAAAAGTGTCCACAAAGCCAAGTATCTGATTAACATATTTGTAGTGATGGTTTTTCACCTATTACTAAATTAAACTTGCTTCATTGGAAAGGCAGCAAGATGCATCCTCATTTCAATATCTACTGAAATAATACAGGTTGACACCAGGAAACATTAACGCCACTGCATCCTTGCTGCTTTCTCATGTGGAAGTCTGTTTAATGTGAAAACAAGGTGATATCTAATTAGCACACAGGTAAGGAATTAAGAAAATCTTTATTTAAGGGTGAAGATGTTTCTCACAAAATCGTTGCCCCAATGCATCATTGAAATTCAAGCTGGAAAGATGATTTTAATATATCACTTGTACATTTTGTATTGCTCTTCTGGTGACAATGTAGTTTGTTTTTGTCAATTACCATTTTAATAATCGGGTAAAGAAAATTAATTGGATTTTTGAAAGAAAACAATACTGTCAATATACTATTAAAAAAAATTAAAATGGTAAAAGTTATTGTACTTTAAGTAAAAATAAAAGCTAAAATATCAATCCCAGTTTTGGATTACTTTAATGAACAAAAAAAAAATGCATATAGCAAAGGATAGTTTCAATCTGCCTACCTCTGGGTTATGGGCCCAGCATGCTTCCAGTGCAGTACTCTGCTGCACATGTAAGTGCAAGAGATCCTGAAGCACTCACTCATCATGCGAAAGTACCAATGTGTTTCTTCATTGGTTGCTGGAAGAAACATCTTACAAAAACTCTCCAGATTATTGACTTTTTAAAGTTTTTCTAGGAAACGTTCTAGATGAATGCTTATTAGTCTTTGTGAGTATGTACTTTTTGCAAAGTGTCTCTGTGGCGCAATCGGTTAGTGTGTTCAGCTATTAATCAAAAGGTTGGTGGTTCAATCCCACCCAGGGACGTAATTGACCTTGTGATCAGATTTTGGTGATATTTAAGTAGACAAGTCAAAATTTCGAAAACCCCTGTTATGGTGTAGGGTACCTGGCCTTCTCTGATGTAATCAGAGTTAGATTTGATTCAGTGATTTTATAAAAACAGCTAGGAAGCACAATTTAGCAGTGGGTTGCAGAGAAAAAGAAATATGCTGGCAAAAAAATCCAATTGACTGATTAAACAGCTCTTCATTTTCTGGCTTTATTTTTATGCTAACAAATTTGTTCTCTGAAAAGTGTCCACAAAGCCAAGTATCTGATTAACATCTTTGTAGGGATGGTTTTTCACCTATTACTAAATTAAACTTGCTTCATTGGAAAGGCAGCAAGATGCATCCTCATTTCAATATCTACTGAAATAATACAGGTTGACACCAGGAAACATTAACGCCACTGCATCCTTGCTGCTTTCTCATGTGGAAGTCTGTTTAATGTGAAAACAAGGTGATATCTAATTAGCACACAGGTAAGGAATTAAGAAAATCTTTATTTAAGGGTGAAGATGTTTCTCACAAAATCGTTGCCCCAATGCATCATTGAAATTCAAGCTGGAAAGATGATTTTAATATATCACTTGTACATTTTGTATTGCTCTTCTGGTGACAATGTAGTTTGTTTTTGTCAATTACCATTTTAATACTCGGGTAAAGAAAATTAATTGGATTTTTGAAAGAAAACAATACTGTCAATATACTATTAAAACAAATTAAAATGGTAAAAGTTATTGTTCTTTAAGTAAAAATAAAAGCTAAAATATCAATCCCAGTTTTGGATTACTTTAATGAACAAAAAAAAAATGCATATAGCAAAGGATAGTTTCAATCTGCCTACCTCTGGGTTATGGGCCCAGCATGCTTCCAGTGCAGTACTCTGCTGCACATGTAAGTGCAAGAGATCCTGAAGCACTCACTCATCATGCGAAAGTACCAATGTGTTTCTTCATTGGTTGCTGGAAGAAACATCTTACAAAAACTCTCCAGATTATTGACTTTTTAAAGTTTTTCTAGGAAACGTTCTAGATGAATGCTTATTAGTCTTTGTCAGTATGTACTTTTTGCAAAGTGTCTCTGTGGCGCAATCGGTTAGTGCGTTCAGCTATTAATCAAAAGGTTGGTGGTTCAATCCCACCCAGGGACGTAATTGACCTTGTAATCAGATTTTGGTGATATTTAAGTAGACAAGTCAAAATTTCGAAAACCCCTGTTATGGTGTAGGGTACCTGGCCTTCTCTGATGTAATCAGAGTTAGATTTGATTCAGTGATTTTATAAAAACAGCTAGGAAGCACAATTTAGCAGTGGGTTGCAGAGAAAAAGAAATATGCTGGCAAAAAAATCCAATTGACTGATTAAACAGCTCTTCATTTTCTGGCTTTATTTTTATGCTAACAAATTTGTTCTCTGAAAAGTGTCCACAAAGCCAAGTATCTGATTAACATCTTTGTAGGGATGGTTTTTCACCTATTACTAAATTAAACTTGCTTCATTGGAAAGGCAGCAAGATGCATCCTCATTTCAATATCTACTGAAATAATACAGGTTGACACCAGGAAACATTAACGCCACTGCATCCTTGCTGCTTTCTCATGTGGAAGTCTGTTTAATGTGAAAACAAGGTGATATCTAATTAGCACACAGGTAAGGAATTAAGAAAATCTTTATTTAAGGGTGAAGATGTTTCTCACAAAATCGTTGCCCCAATGCATCATTGAAATTCAAGCTGGAAAGATGATTTTAATATATCACTTGTACATTTTGTATTGCTCTTCTGGTGACAATGTAGTTTGTTTTTGTCAATTACCATTTTAATAATCGGGTAAAGAAAATTAATTGGATTTTTGAAAGAAAACAATACTGTCAATATACTATTAAAACAAATTAAAATGGTAAAAGTTATTGTACTTTAAGTAAAAATAAAAGAGCAAAAATATCAATCCCAGTTTTGGATTACTTTAATTAACAAAAAAAATGCATATAGCAGAGGATAGTTTCAATCTGCCTACCTCTGGGTTATGGACCCAGCATGCTTCCATTACAGTACTCTGCTGCACATGTAAGTGCAAGAGATCCTGAAGCACTCACTCATCATGGGAAAGTACCAATGTGTTTCTTCATTGGTTGATGGAAGAAACATCTTACAAAAACTCTCCACATTATTGACTTTTTAAAATGTTTCTAGGAATCGTTCTAGATGAATGCTTATTAGCCTTTGTCAGTATATAGTTTTGCAAAGTGTCGCTGTGGCGCAATCAGTTAGTGTGTAAGGCTATTAACCAAAAGGTTGGTGGTTCAATCCCACCCAGGGACTTAATTGACCTTGTTACCAGATTTTGGTGATCTTTAAGTAGACAAGTCAAAATTTCAAACCCCCTGTTATGGTGTAGGGTACCTGGCCTTCTCTGATGTAATCAGAGTTAGATTTGATTCAGTGATTTTATAAAAACAGCTAGGAAGCACAATTTAGCAGTGGGTTGCAGAGAAAAAGAAATATGCTGGCAGAAAAATCCAATTGAGTGATTAAACAGCTCTTCATTTTCTGGCTTTATTTTTATGCTAACTAATTTGTTCTCTGAAAAGTGTCCACAAAGCCAAGTATCTGATTAACATATTTGTAGTGATGGTTTTTCACCTATTACTAAATTAAACTTGCTTCATTGGAAAGGCAGCAAGATGCATCCTCATTTCAATATCTACTGAAATAATACAGGTTGACACCAGGAAACATTAACGCCACTGCATCCTTGCTGCTTTCTCATGTGGAAGTCTGTTTAATGTGAAAACAAGGTGATATCTAATTAGCACACAGGTAAGGAATTAAGAAAATCTTTATTTAAGGGTGAAGATGTTTCTCACAAAATCGTTGCCCCAATGCATCATTGAAATTCAAGCTGGAAAGATGATTTTAATATATCACTTGTACATTTTGTATTGCTCTTCTGGTGACAATGTAGTTTGTTTTTGTCAATTACCATTTTAATAATCGGGTAAAGAAAATTAATTGGATTTTTGAAAGAAAACAATACTGTCAATATACTATTAAAACAAATTAAAATGGTAAAAGTTATTGTACTTTAAGTAAAAATAAAAGCTAAAATATCAATCCCAGTTTTGGATTACTTTAATGAACAAAAAAAAAATGCATATAGCAAAGGATAGTTTCAATCTGCCTACCTCTGGGTTATGGACCCAGCATGCTTCCATTACAGTACTCTGCTGCACATGTAAGTGCAAGAGATCCTGAAGCACTCACTCATCATGGGAAAGTACCAATGTGTTTCTTCATTGGTTGATGGAAGAAACATCATACAAAAACTCTCCACATTATTGACTTTTTAAAATGTTTCTAGGAATCGTTCTAGATGAATGCTTATTAGCCTTTGTCAGTATGTACTTTTGCAAAGTGTCGCGGTGGCGCAATCAGTTAGTGTGTAAGGCTATTAACCAAAAGGTTGGTGGTTCAATCCCACCCAGGGACTTAATTGACCTTGTTATCAGATTTTGGTGATCTTTAAGTAGACAAGTCAAAATTTCAAACCCCCTGTTATGGTGTAGGGTACCTGGCCTTCTCTGATGTAATCAGAGTTAGATTTGATTCAGTGATTTTATAAAAACAGCTAGGAAGCACAATTTAGCAGTGGGTTGCAGAGAAAAAGAAAAATGCTGGCAGAAAAATCCAATTGAGTGATTAAACAGCTCTTCATTTTCTGGCTTTATTTTTATGCTAACTAATTTGTTCTCTGAAAAGTGTCCACAAAGCCAAGTATCTGATTAACATATTTGTAGGGATGGTTTTTCACCTATTACTAAATTAAACTTGCTTCATTGGAAAGGCAGCAAGATGCATCCTCATTTCAATATCTACTGAAATAATACAGGTTGACACCAGGAAACATTAACGCCACTGCATCCTTGCTGCTTTCTCATGTGGAAGTCTGTTTAATGTGAAAACAAGGTGATATCTAATTAGCACACAGGTAAGGAATTAAGAAAATCTTTATTTAAGGGTGAAGATGTTTCTCACAAAATCGTTGCCCCAATGCATCATTGAAATTCAAGCTGGAAAGATGATTTTAATATATCACTTGTACATTTTGTATTGCTCTTCTGGTGACAATGTAGTTTGTTTTTGTCAATTACCATTTTAATAATCGGGTAAAGAAAATTAATTGGATTTTTGAAAGAAAACAATACTGTCAATATACTATTAAAAAAAATTAAAATGGTAAAAGTTATTGTACTTTAAGTAAAAATAAAAGCTAAAATATCAATCCCAGTTTTGGATTACTTTAATGAACAACAAAAAAATGCATATAGCAAAGGATAGTTTCAATCTGCCTACCTCTGGGTTATGGGCCCAGCATGCTTCCAGTGCAGTACTCTGCTGCACATGTAAGTGCAAGAGATCCTGAAGCACTCACTCATCATGCGAAAGTACCAATGTGTTTCTTCATTGGTTGCTGGAAGAAACATCTTACAAAAACTCTCCAGATTATTGACTTTTTAAAGTTTTTCTAGGAAACGTTCTAGATGAATGCTTATTAGTCTTTGTCAGTATGTACTTTTTGCAAAGTGTCTCTGTGGCGCTATCGGTTAGTGTGTTCAGCTATTAATCAAAAGGTTGGTGGTTCAATCCCACCCAGGGACGTAATTGACCTTGTGATCAGATTTTGGTGATATTTAAGTAGACAAGTCAAAATTGCAAACCCCCTCTTATGGTGTAGGGTACCTGGCCTTCTCTGATGTAATCAGAGTTAGATTTGATTAAGTGATTTTATCAAAAAACAGCTAGGAAGCACAATTTAGCAGTGGGTTGCAGAGAAAAAGAAATATGCTGGCAAAAAAATCCAATTGACTGATTAAACAGCTCTTCATTTTCTGGCTTTATTTTTATGCTAACAAATTTGTTCTCTGAAAAGTGTCCACAAAGCCAAGTATCTGATTAACATCTTTGTAGGGATGGTTTTTCACCTATTACTAAATTAAACTTGCTTCATTGGAAAGGCAGCAAGATGCATCCTCATTTCAATATCTACTGAAATAATACAGGTTGACACCAGGAAACATTAACGCCACTGCATCTTTGCTGTTTTCTCATGTGGAAGTCTGTTTAATGTGAAAACAAGGTGATATCTAATTAGCACACAGGTAAGGAATTAAGAAAATCTTTATTTAAGGGTGAAGATGTTTCTCACAAAATCGTTGCCCCAATGCATCATTGAAATTCAAGCTGGAAAGATGATTTTAATATATCACTTGTACATTTTGTATTGCTCTTCTGGTGACAATGTAGTTTGTTTTTGTCAATTACCATTTTAATAATCGGGTAAAGAAAATTAAGTGGATTTTTGAAAGAAAACAATACTGTCAATTATAAGGGCACGGTCGTGCCCTTATATTAAGGCTGAATCGAACAAACGGAATTCTCCCATAGGGAACTTCTGAGATGGGGGCATGGTGTTTGAGGGGCTACACCTCAAAACTGATTGGACGTACTGAGCTGAAATTTGGCATGGACGCGTAGAATCGTCACCCGCTGCTGCAGGACAAATTTCAGGGCAAAATAATAAAAAATGAGGAATTGGGAGTAAGCTAAAGTTCCAACTGTCAGTTTTTTTCTGCCACTCCCTCTGTGGCTTTTTGACAACGTTTTCCCATAGAGTGAATGAAGATTTTTTTGGGAAGGCATAACTCAGGATAGAGGACGAATTAAGACTTGGGGTTTGTTTTTCTAGATAGAGTATACCCCAGTGTAGTGCCTTTTGGGGTTGTGGTTTTTCAGAAAGTTATAGGGTTTTTTTAATTAAGAGAAATATGCCCCATTATAGAGATAGGGCATTTCAATTTGTTGCGCCTGCGCAGTGACCGCCAGCAGGGGGTGTACAGAGAGTAGCTCTGGCAGTTGGGCACGAGGAGACAGAGCGGGAAGGAGTCACGTGGAGCTGCAGGAGGACAGCCAGCGGTTCCCGGCGTGTGAGTTCATTGAGGTCCATGAAGCGGGAGGAGATCGTAGCACTGGGTGAGTTCTGTCAGGCAGCCCACCGCTGTGTACCCAGCTTCCACTTCTCCCCCGCGTGTCCGGCCACCCTCCCCTCCCGCCCGCCCGGCCACCCTCCCCTCCCGCCCGCCCGCCCG